>NC_134696.1:47214577-47517077 GCF_050947455.1 Rhinoderma darwinii | reverse complement strand
CTCAATTTTAGTCTCATCTGACCACAGCACCTTCTCCCAATCACTCTCAGAATCATCCAAATGTTCATTTGCAAACTTCAGACGGGCCTGTACATGTGCCTTCTTGAGCAGGGGGACCTTGCGGGCATTGCAGGATTTTAATCCATTACGGCGTAATGTGTTACCAATGGTTTTCTTGGTGACTGTGGTCCCAGCTGCCTTGAGATCATTAACAAGTACCCCCCGTGTAGTTTTCGGCTGAGCTCTCACCTTCCTCAGGATCAAGGATACCCCACGAGGTGAGATTTTGCATGGAGCCCCAGATCGATGTCGATTGACAGTCATTTTGTATGTCTTCCTGTTTCTTACTATTGCACCAACAGTTGTCTCCTTCTCACCCAGCGTCTTACTTATGGTTTTGTAGCCCATTCCAGCCTTGTGCAGGTCTATATGATCTTGTCCCTGACATCCTTAGAAAGCTCTTTGGCCTTGCCCATGTTGTAGAGGTTAGAGTCAGACTGATTAATTCAGTCTGTAGACAGGAGTCTTTTATACAGGTGACCATGTAAGACAGCTGTCTTTAATGCAGGCACCAAATTGATTTGGAGCGTGTAACTGGTCTGGAGGAGGCTGAACTCTTAATGGTTGGTAGTGGATCAAATACTTATTTCTCTCTGCACAATGCAAATAAATATATATAATTTTGACTATGTGATTTTCTTTCTTTTTTTTTATATATATATAATCTATCTCTCACTGGTAAAATTAACCTAGCCTAAAAATTCTATACTGTTCATGACTTTGACAGTGGGCAAACTTACAAAATCAGCAAGGGATCAAATACTTATTTCCTCTACTGTATGTATCACCACAGCTAACACACAAGGATAGCTCTGGAGTACAGATAATGTAAATGTTACCTGTAGTCCTTTGTAACACCACAAATAAAACTCAGTAATAACCACACACACACACACACACACACACATATGTATATATATATATATATATATATATATATATATATATATATACACACTGTATGTATATACAAATCTCCCACTTTACCAGCACCAAAACAACCCCAGACCATCACATTACCTCCACCATGCTTGACAGATGGCGTCAGGCACTCTTCCAGCATCTTTTCAGTTGTTCTGCATCTCACAAATGTTCTTCTGTGTGATCCAAACACCTTAAACTTCGATTCGTCTGTCCATAACACTTTTTTCCAATCTTCCTCTGTCCAATGTCTGTGTGCTTTTGCCCATATTAATCTTTTCCTTTTATTAGCCAGTTTCAGATATGGCTTTTTCTTTGCCACTCTGCCCTGAAGGCCAGCATCCCGGAGTCGCCTCTTCACTGTAGACGTTGACACTGACGTTTTGCGGGTACTATTTAATGAAGTTGCCAGTTGAGGTCCTGTGAGGCGTCTATTTCTCAAACTAGAGACTCTAATGTACTTGTCTTGTTGCTCAGTTGTGCAGCGGGGCCTCCCACTTCTCTTTCTACTCTGGTTAGAGCCTGTGTGTGCTGTCCTCTGAAGGGAGTAGTACACACCGTTGTAGGAAATCTTCAATTTCTTGGCAATTTTTCGCATTGGAATAGCCTTCATTTCTAAGAACAAGAATAGACTGTCGAGTTTCACATGAAAGCTCTCTTTTTCTAGCCATTTTGAGAGTTTAATTGAACCCACAAATGTAATGCTCCAGATTCTCAACTAGCTCAAAGGAATGTCAGTTTTATAGCTCCTCTAAACAGCAAAACTGTTTACAGCGGTATACATAATTGCACAAGGGTTTTCTAATCATCCATTAGCCTTCTAACACAGTTAGCAAACACAATGTACCATTAGAACACTGGAGTGATGGTTGCTGGAAATTGGCCTCTATTACACCTATGTAGATATTGCATTAAAAATCTGACGTTTGCAGCTAGAATAGTCATTTAGCACATTAACAATGTATAGAGTGTATTTCTGATTAATTTAATGTTATCTTCATTGTAAAAAACAGTGCTTTTCTTGCAAAAATAAGGAAATTTCTAAGTGACCCTAAACTTTTGAATGGTAGTGTAAGTGTGAGTTTTCATGGAAAACACAAAATTGTCTGGGTGACCCCAAACTTTTGAACGGTAGTATATATATACACACACACGCATACACAGGAGGCATGTATACACACACACACACACACACACACACACACACACACACACACACACACACGAGGCATGTATACACACAGGAGTCATGTACACACACAAACACACGAGGCATGTATACACACACACACACACACACACACACACAGGAGGCATGTTTACACACATACACACAAACACACACGTGTGAGGCATGCATACACACACACACACACACACACACACACACACGGCATGTATACATATACACACAAACACACACAAAGGAGGCATGTATACATATACACACACACACACACACACACACACACACACACACACACACGAGGCATGTATACATACTCATACGACGCATGTACACACACACACACACACACGGCATGAATACACACACACACACACACACACACACACACACACACACACACACACACACACGAGACATGTATACATATACACACACACACACACACACACACACACACACACACACGAGGCATGTACACACACACACACACACACACACACACGAGGCATGAATACATATACACACACACACACACACACATAGGAGGCATGTATACATATATACACACACACACACACACACACACACACACGAGGCATGTGTACATATACACACACACACGAGGCATGTATGCATATACACAAACACACACGAGGCATGTATACATATATACACACACTAAAGATAATGTAGATGTTACCTGCAGTCCTATGTATCACCACAGATAACACACATGGATAGCTCTGTGAGTACAGATAATGTAGATGTTACCTGTAGTCCTATGTAACACCACAAGTAACACACAGTGATAACCACACACATATATACACACACACACACACACACACACAGACACACACACACACACACATAGAAAAATATACACATACACAGAGACATATATAGACACACACATACTGGAAAATATACAGACATATGTACACAGAAAGGGACTTACCATCACCTCTTGCTGCACAGGAGCTTCCTCCTCTGCTCTGCCTCTGTTTTCTCCATGTGTATAAGGAGTAGCAGAGAATATAGAGTTCAAACGGCCTGCACAGTGGCACCCTCTACATGCTGGGTGACTGCAGCACCCTGTGCACCTGCACATGTCACACATCCCTAAGGCGGGCCCTGGGCAGTGCTTAACATTTACTTGACAAACACAAAGAAATATAAAACCACTTGTGTCTAAGGACGATAGGGTACTCTTACCTATCACTTCACTGCCCCCACCATACTTTCTCCGTGGAGGTGCATCTTTGAGGCAGTTTCAATCACTCCTCCGTAAAGGCCTCTTTCACTCTGATGTGAGATACACCAACATCCTCATTGATTCATTTACATACATATCAAAAAGATGTTAGTATATTTAAGGATAGCTCTGGAGTACAGATAATGTAAATGTTACCTGTAGTCCTTTGTAACACCACAAACAACACTCAGTGATAACCACACATACACACACATTTATATATGCACACACACACACACACACACACACACACACACACACACACACACACACACACACACACACACACACAGAGACACACACACACACACACACACACACACACACACACACACACACACGAGGCATGTATGCACACACACACACACACACACACGAGACATGAATACACATACACACACACACACCTGTAGTCCTATGTAACACCACAAATAACACAGTGATAACCACACACACACACACACACACACACACACATATATATATACATACACACACGAGGCATGTATAAACATATACAGGAAGTATGTATACACACACACACACACACACACACACACACACACACACGAGGCATGTGTATATATACACAAATGCACACACACACACACACGAGGCATGTACACACACACAAACACACACACACAAACACAAACACACACACACACACACACAAACAAAGGAGGCTTGTATAAAAATACACACACACAGGAGGCATGTATACACAGGCACACACGAGGCATGTATACACACACACACACACACACACACACACACACACACAGAGGAACCTATAAACAAAAATGGTCAAAAAACGAATACTGACGTAATAGATAAATAGAAATTCCTTTTATTAACAGACAGATACAAACAAGATTTAACATTTTGAGTCATACAATGTATAAAAGTCGTCAACCTAATGCAGGATAATTTTATAGTATCATCAGGGTATGAACAAACATAATAGAGGCATATGAGATAACAACATATCCAAGGTGTGCTAGCTGTGACTGATATGCAAAGAGTAAATCGTGCAAGGTAAAGTGCTATGTGCATATATTATATATTATTCAATCTGTAGAGCACCATTAAGTGTATATAGATGCATATCAGGACATAAATAGCAGGTATCTGGGTTTTACAGCAAAATAATTTGTGCAATCAGCCCTAAACAGTTTTAAGCAACAGCCTGATTAAATGAAGGTACATACCCAAGTTCATAATCCCGCATGGAGGAGACGCCAAGACCCGACTCGCTGGCCGTGATTTTCGGGTCGGCCGGCTGCGGACTCTCAGCCTCGAGCTGCCCGCAAATCGCGGGACATGCACATGGCCGCGGCTAAAATTTTCAATGAGCCCGGACCGCAGAAGATGGCCGTAATAAGACAGGTCTGTTCTTTTTGCGGTGCGGGCTCCCGGGCCATGCACGGACTGTAAAAACTACGGTCCTGTGCATGGCCCCATAGAAATGAATGGGGCCGCAATTCTCCCGTGGATTTTCGGGGGAGTTGCGGCCGCAAAAGCACGTTCGTGTGCATGGGGCCTAATTGTTTTCTTCACCTCGTATTCATTCTTTTTCCTCTTTTTTTATTTTCGCCTAATTTTATATCACAAATTAGCTGTCCCAATAATATATACATACACATTCATGGCATTTACCATGTCTTTGCCTAAGTATACTCTGCTTTTTCCGCTGCATACGCGGGTTCCACTCTGTGGGCTTTGGAGTGGGGATGGTGCGCTGGCCGAGGGGGGAGTGGTTTACGCCCCTTCCGGACGCCGTCTCCTATCGGGGTTGGATGTGGGCGGCGCTATCAGACATCACCGGCCCACTTCCACTCTGATGACGTGGTTCCGGAAGTGGGACGGCAGCCATCTTTGTACCCTCGGCTTGTCGCCGTTGTTCCACCTCGGATGGCCCCGCACGATTGGACGACACGTTTGCTTACTTACTATAAAAGGGAGGGCCCCGCTAGGATGACGCCACCCCCGGACGAAGGCATCCGCCAAAACGCGAGTCGGGTCTTGGCGTCTTCTCCATGCGGGATTATGAACTTGGGTACGTTCCTTCATGTAATCAGGCTGTTGCTTAAAACTGTTTAGGGCTGATTGCACAAAATTTTTTGCTGTAAAACCCAGATACCTGCTATTTATGTCCTGTTATGCATCTATATACACTTAATGGTGCTCTACAGATTGAATAATATATAATATATGCACATAGCACTTTACCTTGCAAGATTTACTCTTTGCATATCAGGCACAGCTAGCACACCTTGGATATGTTGTTATCTCATATGCCTCTATTATGTTTGTTGATACCCTGATGATACTATAAAATTATACGCCTTTTATACATTGTATGACTCAAAATTTTAAATCTTGTTTGTATCTGTCTGTTAATAAAAATGAATTTCTATTTATCTATTACGTTTGTATTAGTTTCTTGACCATTTTTGTTTCTAGGTTCCTGTATATGTTTTTAGTCAAAACACCGAGCTACACTTGGTTTATATATATATGTGGTCATCTTTACTTTTAATGGCATACAATTATGATATAACTTTGTTTTCTGCCATGCAAACTATATTACTGTTCATTCAGATAGCCCATTAGCGCTTCATGTGTACAAATCGGTTGTATACACACACACACACACACATGAGCCATGTACACACATATACACACACACACACACACACACACACACACACACACACACACACACACACACACGAGGCATGTATACACACACGAGGCATGTATACACATACACACACACACGAGGCATGTATACACACACACACACACGGCATGTATATGCACACACACACACACACACACACACGGCATGTACACACACACACGAGGCATGTATACACACACACGAGGCATGTATACACACACACACACACACACACATACATACACATGAGGCATGTATACACACACACACAAGGCATGTATACATATACACACAGACACACACACACTCAGGAGGAATGTACGCATATACACACACACACACACACACTCACACACACACATGAGGCATGTATACATATACACACACACACACACACACATACACATACACACACACACACGGCATGTATACATACACACACACTCACACACACACACACACACACACACACACACACACACTCACACATACAGGAGGCATGTATACATGCACACAAGGCATGTGTACATATACACACACACACACACACGAGGCATATATACACACACACACACACACACACACACACACACACACACACACACACACTACAGATGATGTAGAGGTTACCTGCAGTCCTATGTAACACCAGAGATAACACACATGGATAGCTCTGTGAGTACAGATAATGTAGATGTTACCTGTAGTCCTATGTAACACCACAAGTAACACACAGTGATAACCACACACATATACACACACACACACACACACACACACACACACACACAGACACACACATAGAAAAATATACACATACACAGAGACATATATAGACACACACATACTGGAACATATACAGACATATGTACACAGAAAGGGACTTACCATCACCTCCTGCTGCACAGGAGCTTCCTCCTCTGCTCTGCCTCTGTTTTCTCCATGTGTATAAGGAGTAGCAGAGAATATAGAGTTCAAACGGCCTGCACAGTGGCACCCTCTACATGCTGGGTGGCTGCAGCACCCTGTGCACCTGCACATGTCACACATCCCTAAGGCGGGCCCTGGGCAGTGCTTAACATTTACTTGACAAACACAAAAAAATATAAAAACACTTGTGTCTAAGGACGATAGGGTACTCTTACCTATCACTTCACTGCCCCCACCATACTTTCTCCGTGGAGGTGCATCTTTGAGGCAGTTTCAATCACTCCTCAGTAAAGGCCTCTTTCACTCTGATGTGAGATACACCAACATCCTCATTGATTCATTTACATACATATCAAAAAGATGTTAGTATATTTAACAACTGTTCGAGGTTCTTGGGAACCGTACTCATGACAGAGAATAGAGGGACTGGGGATCAAAGGAAGGGAGAGCGAATGAGAAAAAAGGTGTCTGAAATATTTAATGGCGCCAGTTCGGTCTCCTGTGCTTGGTTCCCATCCTGGTTCCGTTCTAGCTGCTTTTGGTTCCCGGGTTTCGGCACCATAATTGTTGTGGATAAATTTGACGTCAAACAGTTGCTCCAGATTCATGTATATTTATTAACTTAAGCATTTTGAATGTAGGTAAAATGATCAATGCTCCTCTCCATACAATAGGAGGGAGTTTATATAGTATGTTTAGGCTGTACATTTACATTTATCAGTTCCAACATATTCTCTTGTGTGTGCAAAAACAAAATAAGATTACATTCATAGTATTTTCTTGCCATTGCTATATTTTCTAGCAATTTATTATCTAGGATTAATTGTATGTGGTCATCTCTTCTTATCATCTTTTGTATAGGAGGGTGTGGTCTTGAGTCCTCTGTTTTTTCCTTAGTCATTGTAAAAGTTTTTTATTCTTGTCGAGTCAATATTTTGTTATCCAGCAAAGATTTCACTTACACACAGGAAAAACACCTTAACCCCTTCCCGCTCCTGGACGTACTATTAGGTCATGGTAACTATAGCGTTCGAGCTCCATGACCTAATAGTACGTCTCGGGAATAACGGCCGTTTCGGCTGTCCTCCCGACACATACAGGAGCTGTGACAGCTGCTGTCTTGTTCAGCAGCTGTCACAGCTCCTACAGCGGGGACCGATCGCTGTGTCCCCGCTGATTAACCCCTTAAAAGCCGCGTTCTATAGAGATCGCGGCTTTTTAGGGGTTAAACTGCCATCGCCGGCCTGCTACACGATAGCGGCCGGCGATGGTGACTATGGCAACCGGACACTAAACAATGGCGTCCGGCTATGCCATAGACGGAAGCCTAGTGGGTCCTGACAACGTCAGGACCCACTATGCTTGCTGTCAGTGAGTAGCTGACAGTTTTTATACACTGCACTACGCATGTAGTGCAGTGTATTAGAATAGCGATCAGGGCCTCCTGCCCTCAAGTCCCCTAGTGGGACAAAGTAATACAGTAAAAAAAAAGTAAAAAAAAGATGTGTAAAAATAAGAAAATAAAAGTTTTAAAAGTATTAAAAGTAAAAATCACCCTTTTTACCTTATCAGTCATTTATTATTAATAAAAATATATAAACAAACAAATAAACTATTCATAATTGGTATCGCCGCGTCCGTAACGGCCTGAACTACAAAATTATTTCGTTGAACGCCGTAAAATAAAATAATAATAAACCGTACCACAATCACAATTGTTTGGTCACTTCACCTCCCAAAAAATGGAATAAAAAGAGATCAAAAAGTCGCATGTACCTAAAAATGGTAATGATTGAAACTACAGTTCGTTACGCAAAAAAAAAGTCCTCGCAGGGCTTTATTGATTGAAAAATAAAAAAGTTCTGGCGCTTAGAATAAGGTAACACAAAAAGTGAATGATTGTTTACAAAACGTATTTTATTGTGCAAACGCCATAAGACATAAAAAAAAACTATAAACATCTGGTATCGCCGTAACCGTATCGCCCCGCAGAATAAAGTGAATATGTCATTTATAGTGCACGGTGCACGCTGTAAAAAAAATAGAATAAAAAAACAATAGTAGAATTGTTGTTTTTTAGTCACCGCGCCACCTAAAAATAGAATAAAAACTGATCAAAAAGCCGCATGCACCCCAAGAAAACTACAATGGATTCCTCAAGGGGTCTCGTTTCCAAATTGGGGTCACTTTTGGGGGGTTTCCACTGTTTTGGCACCACAAGACCTCTTCAAACCGGACATGGTGCCTAATAAAAAAGAGGCCTCAAAATCCACTAGGTGCTCCTTTGCTTCGGAGGCCGGGGCTTCAGTCCATTACCGCACTAGGGCCGCATGTGAGATATTTCTCTAAACTGCAGAATCTGGGCAATACGTATTAAGTTGCGTTTCTCTGATAAATCCTTTTATGTTGTAAAAAAAATGGTATAAAGAGGATTTTCTGACAAAAAAAAATGTAAACTTCACCTCTACTTTGCTCTAAATTTCTGTGAAACACCTAAAGGGTTCATAAACTTTCTAAATGCTGTTGTGAATACTTTGAGGGGTCTAGTTTCTAAAATGGGGTGTTTGATAGGGGTTTCTAATATATGGGCCCCTCAAAGCAACTTCAGAACTGAACTGGAACCTAAAAAAAAATAAAAATGAGGCAATACTTTGCTTCTTACATTATACTGATAATGAGCCGTGCCCACCCCGAGATGACCCCAGTTTTGACCGTTTGTATAAACGGAGACCCCTATTAGACCGTTTCAGTGCCCGGTTTTCCCAAGCATACACCCCCAAGAAGTGTATTTCTATTGATGAGTCCCTGGTACATTTTAAAGGGAGGGTTCAATTCCGCGAGTACCTGCCGGGTAAGAGGGCAAGGTATGGTGTGAAGATGTATAAGCAGTGCTAGGGTGCATCAGGGTATACCTACAGATTTAGGATATATAAAGGGAAGGACACCCCCAAACCAGACTGCATCCTGGACTACAATAGGTACATGGGAGGGATGGACTTGTCAGATCAAGTCCTGAAGCCCTATAGCGCCATGCGGTGAGGTATAAAAAGCTGGCCGGGTACATCATACAGATGGCATTGTACAATGTGTACGCGCTACGTCGATGTGCAGGCCAGAGGGGAACTTTCCTGGAATTTCAAGAAGTGATTATCAAGAACCTAATCTTTAGGGACCAAGAAGGGGGGGGGCACCCAGTACTTCTAGAAGCGAGGCCACACGCATCGTACCAGGGCAACACTTTCCAGGAGAAGTTACCCAAACTGGCAAGAAGGGAAAAATTCAAAAGAGGTGCAAAGTCTGCTATAAGAGGGCTATAAGGGATGACACAATATATCAATGTGACACGTGTCCCGAATAACCAGAGCTCTGTATGAAAGAGTGTTTTAAAATTTATCATACATCCCTTGGTTTATAATTTACCCCAATTTTACTTACCCTGATGCACTCCGCACAGCTTATCCCCCTCGTCTTTCCCCTCTGAGCCCTGCTGTGTGCCCAGTCAGCTGATAACAGCCACATGTAGGGTATTGCCATACCCGGAAGAACCCACATTACAGTTTATGGGGTGTAGGTCTCCCGTCAAAATGCTCACTACACCTCTAGATGAATGCCTTAAGGGTGTAGTTTTTAAAACGGGGTCACTTCTTGCGGGTTTCAACTGTACTGGTACCTCAGGTGCTTCTGCATACATGACTTCGCACTAGAAAATCCCCAGTAGGCCAAATGGTGGTCCTTTCCTTCTGAGCCCTCCCATGGGCCCAAATGGCAGTTTATCACCACAAATGGGTTATTGCGGCACTCAGAACAAATTGCGCAACAGAATGGGGTATTTTGTTTCTTGTGAAAATAAGAAATTTTCAGCCCAAACTACATATTATTTGAAAAAAATAATTTTGTTTTCATTCCCAGCCCAATTCAAATAAGTTCTGTGAAAAAACTATGGGGTCAAAATGGTCACAACACCCATAAATGAATTCCTTGAGGGGTGTAGTTTCCAAAATGGGGTCACTTCTGGTGGGTTTCTATTGCTTTGATACCTCTGGGGCTCTGCAAATGCGACATGGCACCCGAAAACCAATCCAGCAAAATCTGGACTCCAAAGAACAAATAGCGCTCCTTTGCTTCTGAGCCCTCCCATGGGCCCAAACAGCAGTTTATCACCACAAATGGGGTACTGCCGCACTCAGGACAAATTGGGCAACAAAATGGAGTATTTTCTTTCTTGTGAAAATAAGAATTTTTGAGCTAAAATGATACATTATTGGAAAAAATATATATTTTTTTAATTCCCAGCCCAATTCAAATAAGTTCTGTAAAGAAACTATGGGGTCTAAATGGTCACATTACCCATAAATGAATTCCTTGAGAGGTATAGTTTCCAAAATGGGGTCACTTCTGGTGGGTTTCCATTGCTTTGATACCTCTGGGGCTCTGCAAATGTGACATGGCACCCGAAAACCAAACCAGCAAAATTTGCACTCCAAAGAACACACAGTGCTCCTTCCCTTCTGAGGCCTCCCATGGGCCCAAACGGCAGTTTATCGCCACAAATGGGGTATTGCTGCACTCAGGAGAAATTGGGCAACAAAAGGGAGTATTTTGTTCCCCATGAAAATAAGAAATTTTGATATAAAATTACATCTTATTGGAAAAAAATTCATTTTTTTTAATGTCACAGCCCAATTTAAATAGGTGCTGGGAAAAAACTGTGGTGTCAAAATGCTAACAACAACCATAAATGAATTCCTTGAGGGGTGTAGTTTCCAAAATGGGGTCAATTCTGGCGGGTTTCCATTGCTTTGATACCTCTGAGGCTCTGCAAATGCGACATGGCACCCGAAAACCAATCCAGCAAAATCTGGACTCCAACAAACACATAGCGCTCCTTTCCTTCTGAGCCCTCCCATGAGCCCAAACGGCAGTTTATCACCACAAATGGGGTATTGCCACACTAAGGACAAATTGGGCAACAAAATGGGGTATTTTGTTCCCTGTGAAAATAAGAAATTTTGATCACAAATGACATTTTATTGGAAAAAATGACATTTTTTTCATTTCACAGCCCAATTCAAATACGTGGTGTGAAAAAACTGTGCGGTCAAAATGGTAACAACAACCATATATGAATTCCTTGAGGGGTATAGTTTCCAAAATGGGGTCACTATTGGGGGATTCCTACTGTTTTGGCACCTCAACACCTCTTCAAACCTGGCATGCTGCCTAAAATATATTCTAATAAAAAAGAGGCCTCAAAATGCACTAGGTCCTTCTTTGCTTCTGGGGCTTGTGTTTTAGTCCACGAGCGCACTAGAGCCACATGTGGGACATTTCTAAAAACTGCAGAATCTGGACAATACATATTTAGTAGTGTTTCTCTGGTAAAACCTTCTTTGTTACAGAAAAAAAATATGAATAAAATTGAAATTCAGCAAGAAAAATGAAATTTGCAAATTTCACCTCCACTTTGCTTTAATTCCTGTGAAATACCTGAAGGGTTAAAAAAAACTTTCTAAATGCTGTTTGGAATACTTTGAGGGGTCTAGTTTTTAAAATGGGGTGTTTTATCAGGGTTTCTAATACATAGGCCCCTCAAAGCCACTTCAGAACTCAAGAGGTACCTTAAAAACAAGGCTTTTGAAATTTTCTTAAAAATATGAGAAATTGCTGTTTATGTTCTAAGCCTTGTAACGTCCAAGAAAAATAAAAGAATGTTCAAAAAACGATGCCAATCCAAAGTAGACATATGGGAAATGTGAACTAGTAACTATTTTGGGTGGTATAACCGTCTGTTTTACAAGCAGATGAATTTAAATTCTGAAAAATTCTATTTTTTCAAAATTTTCTCTTAATTTTGCAATTTTTCACCAATAAACACTGAATATATCGACCAAATTTTACCACGAACATGAAGCCCAATGTGTCACGAGAAAACAATCTCAGAATCGCTTGGGTAGGTTTAAGCATTCCGACGTTATAACCACATAAATTGAAATATGTCAGATTTGAAAAATGGGCTCTGAGCCTTAAGGCCAAAACTAGGCTGCGTCCTTAAGGGGTTAAGGTCTTATTCACACGGCCGTTTTCAGAACAATGATGTTCTATGGGTGTATTCACACGGCCGTTTTTTAACGGCCAGTGAATAATGGCCATCAAAAAATAGAACATATCCTATTTATGTCCGTTTTAACGGCCTGACGGCCCCCAGAGAAGTCAATAGATCAGTTTTTAACGGCTGTCAATACATGTAACAACCGTTAAAAACTGATCTCTGACATGGGGATTGGCAAGAGAACTACTAGTTCCCTTGTTGGCTATCGGCGGCACAATGACAACTACTCACCGATGCAGCGCCAACCTCTTCAGGTGTGGTCTCTCGTCCTCACGGGTTCTGCAAAGGCGACGCGATGAAGTCATCGCGCCACCTTCGCAGACGAGAGACCACACGTGAAGACAGCTCTGCATCGGTGAGTGTCATAGCATTGCCTTTGCAGATCCCATGAAGACGAGAGACCTTACCTGAAGAAGACAGCGCTTTTAAATGGACAGTTTTTAATGGACATTTTTTTTCACTGTCATGTGAATATAGCCTTATAATTTCTCTAAGCATCAGTTTTATATTGACGTTAAAATGGAAGTATAGAACATCAGACAAAATGGTGGAGTTAGTTAATGATTGGTCTTTACATGTGGTTATATAATTGTGGTTTCCCATAGAAGTTATCCTAGGGAAATTTCCGAAAAATGCTTCTAAAAAAATAAATAAAAAAAATTAAAATAAAACCACTACCTGCCGCACTACAAAAGACAAGAGATTGTCTGAGGTTAGTAAAAAGGGTATGCTTTTTGTCTAAAAACCGCGCCGCCCTTGTCCATGGTGTTTGGTATTGCAGCACAACCTTATTCCCTTGAAAGAGGCTGAGTTGTTATATCAGACTTTGTTTTTGTTTGAGGGTTTTATATGTGATCTATTAGAACATGAATCCAAAAAATACAGTACTAAAAAATAAAGAAACAAAATAAGCAAATTAAATATGCTGATTGAGGGGTTTTTATTGCTAGTGTTAGCACTGACCTCTGATTTTCATTCCATTCTCCTTAGGCCTCATTGGCTTCTTTATAGCTTTTGGGATTTCCATGGGAAAGATGGGAGACCAGGCTAAGTTAATGGCTGATTTCTTTAACATACTCAACGAGATCATTATGAAGCTGGTCAGCATGATTATGTGGTAAGCCATATGTGCGGTTGCTAGATTTGTTTCCATGTGGTTTATTGAGAAACTGAATTATAGCATGGGAGAGAATAATGTAAGTTTCTGAAATTTAATATTTAGTTTGTGTTTTGGGGTGAGTGAGGTTATGCAGAAATATGATGCAGATGTAAAATAGTGAAAATGACAAAAAAAAACACTCTCAAACTGTAAATTGTCCATTTATCTAATAGACTTCTTGGTAGAGTGTAGTTTAAGATTTTGGGCAGGGATTGAGATGAATGGTTAGAGTCTGCCCTGTTGGCCCAGAGTGCCTAGGTCACACCAGTGGAAATAGTTTTGATAGGTCCACCCTATACTAAACTGTACTATTATATACACAAGTCAACAAGATATTATATGTAGTCAATGTAGTATGCCTTCCCCATTTTGCAATAGGATAAAGGGGGATAGTTCAAAATACTGTACAACTAAAATATTGTCAAATATTACAGAGTAGAAGAATCGCCTCAAATTTTACAATATAGAGGACAAATAATATTAACATGAAATATCAAAAGTAACCAAGTGAGCGTGGCATACAGTGGCCAAATAATGACACCATGCACTTTTCTAATAAGGCCTTACAATGCTGAAATAAAAGTGCTATATTGATGCATACCCCCAAATAATGCACTAATAACAGTGCTATAATGATACATACCACCAAATAATACACTAATAACAGTGCTATAATGATACATACCACCAAATAATACACTAATAACAGTGCTATAATGATACACACCACTGAATAATACACTAATAGTAGTGCTATATTAATACATACCACCAAATAATACACTAATAACAGTGCTATAATAATACATACCACCAAATAATACACTAATAACAGTGCTATAATGATGCATCCCACCAAATAATACACTAATAACAATGCTATAATAATACATACCACCAAATAATACACTAATAACAGTGCTATAATGATACATACCACCAAATAATACACTAATAACAGTGCTATAATGATACATACCACCGAATAATACACTAATAACAGTACTATAATGATACATACCACCTAATAATACACTAATAACAGTGCTATAGTGATACATAACACCAAATAATACACTAATAACAGTGCTATAATGATACATACCACCAAATAATACACTAATAACAGTGCTATAATGGTACACACCACTGAATAATACACTAACAGTGCTATAATAATACATACCACCAAATAATACACTAATAACAGTGCTATAATGATACATACCACCGAATAATACACTAATAACAGTGCTATAATGATACATACCACCAAATAATACACTAATAACAGTGCTATAATGATACATACCACCGAATAATACACTAATAGCAGTGTTATAATGATACATACCACCAAATAATACACTAATAACAGTGCTATAATGATACATACCACCAAATAATACACTAATAACAGTGCTATAATGATACATACCACCGAATAATACACTAATAGCAGTGTTATAATGATACATACCACCAAATAATACACTAATAACAGTGCTATAATGATACATACCACCAAATAATACACTAATAACAGTGCTATAATGATACATACCACCGAATAATACACTAATAACAGTGCTATATTGATACATACCACCTAATAATACACTAATAACAGTGCTATAGTGATACATACCACCAAATAATACACTAATAACAGTGCTATAATGATACGTACCACCGAATAATACACTAATAATAGTGCTATGATACATACCACTGAATAATACACTAATAACAGTGCTATAATGATACATACCACCAAATAATACACTAATAGCAGTGTTATAATGATACATACCACCAAATAATACACTAATAACAGTGCTATAATGATACATACCACCGAATAATACACTAATAGCAGTGTTATAATGATACATACCACCGAATAATACACTAATAGCAGTGTTATAATGATGCATACCACCAAATAATACACTAATAACAGTGCTATAATGATACATACCACCAAATAATACACTAATAACAGTGCTATAATGATACAAGCCACCAAATAATACACTAATAACAGTGCTATAATGATACCACCAAATAATACACTAATAACAGTGCTATAATGATACATACCACCAAATAATACACTAATAACAGTGTTATAATGATACATACCACCAAATAATACACTAATAACAGTGCTATAATGATACATACCACCGAATAATACACTAATAGCAGTGTTATAATGATACATACCACCGAATAATACACTAATAGCAGTGTTATAATGATACATACCACCAAATAATACACTAATAACAGTGCTATAATGATACATACCACCGAATAATACACTAATAACAGTGCTATAATGATACATACCACCTAATAATACACTAATAACAGTGCTATAATGATACATACCACCTAATAATACACTAATAACAGTGCTATAATGATACATACCACTGTATAATACACTAATAACAGTGCTATAATGATACATACCACCGAATAATACACTAATAACAGTGCTATAATGATACATACCACCAAATAATACACTAATAACAGTGCTATAATGATACATACCACCAAATAATACACTAATAACAGTGCTATAATGATACATACCACCAAATAATACACTAATAACAGTGCTATAATGATACACACCACGGAATAATACACTAATAACAGTGCTATAATGATACATACCACCAAATAATACACTAATAACAGTGCTATAATGATACATAACACCAAATAATACACTAATAACAGTGCTATAATGATACATACCACCAAATAATACACTAATAGCAGTGTTATAATGATACATACCACCAAATAATGCACTAATAACAGTGCTATAATGATACATAACACCAAATAATACACTAATAACAGTGCTATAATGATACATAACACCAAATAATACACTAATAACAGTGCTATAATGATACATACCACTGAATAATACACTAATAAAAGTGCTATAATGATACACACCACGGAATACTACACTAATAACAGTGCTATAATGATACATACCACTGAATAATACACTAATAACAGTGCTATAATGATACATACCACGGAATAATACACTAATAACAGTGCTATAATTATACACACGACTGAATAATACACTAATAACAGTGCTATAATGATACACACCACGGAATACTACACTAATAACAGTGCTATAATGATACATACCACTGAATAATACACTAATAACAGTGCTATAATGATACACACGACTGAATAATACACTAATAACAGTGCTATAATGATACATACCACGGAATAGTACACTAATAACAGTGCTATAATGATACATACCACTGAATAATACACTAATAACAGTGCTATAATGATACATACCACCAAATAATACACTAATAACAGTGCTATAATGATACATACCACCAAATAATACACTAATAACAGTGCTATAATGATACATACCACTGAATAATACACTAATAACAGTGCTATAATGATACACACCACGGAACACTACACTAATAACAGTGCTATAATGATACATACCACTGAATAATACACTAACAACAGTGCTATAATGATACATACCACGGAATAATACACTAATAACAGTGCTATAATGATACACACGACTGAATAATACACTAATAACAGTGCTATAATGATACACACCACGGAATACTACACTAATAACAGTGCTATAATGATACATACCACTGAATAATACACTAATAACAGTGCTATAATGATACACACGACTGAATAATACACTAATAACAGTGCTATAATGATACATACCACGGAATAGTACACTAATAACAGTGCTATAATGATACACACCAATGAATAATACACTAATAACAGTGCTATAATGATACATACCATGGAATAATACACTAATAACAGTGCTATACAGCAGGTATTTTATCATAACAATGTCATATATGTTTAATAAGCACTATTTGCATTTTTATAATATTCTTTTTTATTATGCTGTTTAGGTACTCCCCAATTGGAATTGCATCTCTTATCTGTGGGAAGATTGCTGCCATCAAAGACCTGGAAACGGTGGCTCGGCAGCTTGGAATGTACATGGTTACAGTAATTGTGGGCCTGGTTATTCATGGAGGCATGATACTACCACTCATATTTTTCTCAATTACCAGGAAAAACCCATTTAAATTCTATGGTGGTATTTTCCAAGCCTGGATCACTGCCCTCGGGACAGCCTCTAGGTAAGTAACAGAATTCATAGTAACTCACCCCTGATAATAAATATTAACCAATGTTAAAAGATAGCAATGATTTAAAATGTCACACCTGATCAATAATATAAAATATGAAGCCTCTAATACTGTGTTATTAATGAAAAAAGGTAAACACTAGTACACAACAATCCTTGTGTCATGCTCTGCCCCCTGAGGGGCTACATGAGGCATAACACAGTGTATCAGTTTTGCCCAGAGTGTTCCTTTAACCGAATATGTTTGGTTCAGCTTTTTTAAGTTCTGCTTGTCTTATGTAAACTTTATTTTTAAAATGTAACAACACTTATACATAGAAACCACAAATCTGTGTTTATTGTGCACCCTATAGCACCCCAAAGCTCTGTTCACATCTGTGTCAGAGGCACCGTGAGGGTATGTACACACGCTTATTTTCGGACATTTTTCAGGCCGTAAACTGATGAAAAACTGCCAAAAATCGGAAGCAGAATGCCTCCAAACATCTGCCCATTGATTTCAATGGGAAAAACAGCGTTCTGTTCCGACGGGACGTTTTTTTACGCAGCCGTTTTGAAAAACGGCCGCGTAAAACACTGCCTCGTAAAAATAAGTGCATGTCACTTCTTGAGCCGTTTTTGGAGCCGTTTTTCATTGACTCGAATAGAAAAACAGCTCCAAAAGCTGCCGTAAAAAAACTCAGCGAAAAACGCTAGTTTGATTCAAATACAGGAGCTGTATTCTCTTTAAAACAGCTACATATTTTCAGACGGATTTTGTTAACCGTGTGAACATAGCCTTAGGGGCATACGATGCAGATCCAGCCGAGAATACCGGAAACAATAGTGCATCATGCTGCGCTACTGTTTCCGGTTAAACCACGGACAACCTCATGGAAAGCCGACAGAACCCATTGAAGTAAATTGGTTCCATCAGCCGTCGGTGGTGTCCGTGGTGCTTCCGGTTTTCCGTTGTTCTGCTCCTATGACCAAGGTACGTCTTGTAGACTCTGTAGACATGATACATTCTTAGAGAGATTCTGAGACTACTGGTTAATTCCCGAGACACTGACATCTACGTGCTATGAGTACAGGACACAGAGCTGCCATCCAGCGCATTTTTTAACTGGAGCTGTCATTAAAACATTGGATGATACCTGTACTGTTATCCATCTAGCTCATTGCATCTTGACACTGCTGAATGTAGATGCCACAATATAGGCAAAAAGTAAAGCATGCCCATTAATAGCTTTTTTGTTTTCTTGCCATTGTCTTGCCACGGTTGCAAGCATGATCAGCAACTTCCAGCTACTATAAAAATTTGACTGCCAAGGACTTTTGACGTTGAATGCATCTCTATTCAACTCGCATATTGTTATGTTATGGACTAATTATCACATATATATATATATATATATATATATATATATAGGTGCTCCTGTAATGCTCGTATTAATAAAATATTTTGTGCTATAGTGCTGGCACACTTCCTGTCACATTCCGTTGCTTGGAAGAAAACCTGAAGATTGACAAGCGGGTAACTCGCTTTGTTCTGCCCATTGGAGCCACCATTAACATGGATGGCACGGCTCTATATGAAGCAGTAGCAGCCATCTTTATAGCTCAAATGAATGATGTGTCATTGGACGCTGGTCAAATAGCAACAGTGAGGTAACTTGTTCCTTTAACTTTCAACTGGATATATGTAGTAGAGGAACATGTAGATGTGTTATAATAACATAAAAATATCATTTTGTACTCCTCCTAGTCTCACAGCAACATTAGCCAGTGTGGGAGCAGCTAGCATCCCCAGTGCCGGCCTTGTCACCATGCTGCTCATCTTAACAGCTGTGGGGCTACCAACTCAGGACATCAGTTTGCTCATTGCAGTGGATTGGTTATTGTAAGTACATAGTTCCTTTCTTTACATTGAGTATTTGTCATACAGAAATAAAAGTCTACAATAAATTTCACAAACTGGATATATGCCCAATGGTTCTTACTTACTGTATACATGCCTCCCAACTGTCCCTTTTTTGCAGGATTGTTCTTCAAAATGTGCCTCAAAGGGTTGGGCTTTCCTAGGCGGATGGGGGTCGGTGCTTAAAATCTCTCAATAATATTCATACATACCGACCTCTGACTTCCTGCCGGCATCTCCCTCCCGGCATCTCGCATGCGGCCGTACTGCTCTGCAGTGTCCTTTAGGGTGCGTCCTTGGCATTAAAGGGCCAGCACGTGCACATGCCCTTCCACTCTTTGCCTCAGCATTGTTGTTGTCTACCCATGTTCGTATAGCAAACGGTCCCTTAGTTGTACCGTGTTCCCAGTGTTCCCGTATCCTGCTTCCCATATCCTGTCTCCTGTAACTGTGTTTGTTCCTGAGCTAAAGTCTAGTGTTGGAGTCATGTTGTGTCATTTGCCACGTCCAGTGTCATCTGCCATGTCCAGAGTCATCTGCCACGCCAAGCATCATCTGTGCCACGAATCAAAGCATCTGCTACCCCTCGAGTCTGTCTGGTGTCTAACAGGTACTCTTGTGCTGAGACTTCTGCATTGACTGTTGTTTGGCCAGCTGCCGCTCTGCTACGCCGGAGCAGCCTAGAGGGTCCACATACCCTGGGATCGTGACAGGAATTACCTGGATTTCTGCATTGATTACTAATAAAATGTGGTCTCAGTGTTATCTAAGTCACAATTATAAACAAACACAATCTAATTAAACTGATAACACAATAAAAGTGGTACTGTCCATATCTTTTATTGAGCACATTGAGTAATCATCTACAGTGCAGGGAGAAAAAGAAAGTGAATCTCATTGTAAATGACTTCTCCAAGAGCTAATTGGCAAAATGTGTTTCAATTAAAGAGATGAGACTGCAAGTGTGGGTTTTGCAGGTGATTTGCATCCTGGTTACTGACAAATCTGTTCTTTTCAAGAAGACACAAGCAACTGTCAGAAGACCTGATAAGGCGTGTTATAGAGATGGAAAACACTAAAAAAAAGCATTGCTAAAGACCTGGGTGTACATCAATCCACGGTGAGAAAAATTGTCTACAAATGGAGAGGAGGACTGTTGCTACTCTTCCTAGGAGTGGCCATTAATATCACTCCAAGAGCACGACGGGCAATTGGGAAAAAGGCTAGAAAAACCCAAGGGTACCAGCAAAAGACCTACTGAACTGCAAATACCTTTACTCATGTGTCCACCGTTAGAAAAACACTGGACAAGAATAATGGTAATGGAGAGACAGCACAAAAGAAGCCACTAGTGTCCAAAATAAATTGCGGCCCATCTTAAGTTTGCCCGAGACCATGTGGTTGTTCCAGAATACTTCTGGGAAAATGTTCTATAGACTGAT
This sequence comes from Rhinoderma darwinii, assembly GCF_050947455.1. Lineage (NCBI taxonomy): Eukaryota > Metazoa > Chordata > Amphibia > Anura > Rhinodermatidae > Rhinoderma > Rhinoderma darwinii. Next base: position 47,495,198 of record NC_134696.1, on the reverse strand, counting down.
GAGACAAAAGTATAACTTTATAGCACAAATGCACAATGCTATGTTTGGAGGGGAAAAAAAAAATCACTGCACGCTAATACTGAAATTTTATCCCAACTGTGAAGCATGGTAGAGGGAGCCTCATTGTTTGGGACTTCTTTGCTGCCTCAGGGACTGGACACCTTCCGATCATTGAGGGAACATTGAATTAAAAGCTATATCAAAACATTTTACAGGACAATTTAGGAGTCTATCACCTCAAGCTGAAGAGACATTGGGTGATGCAACAATGACCCAAAGCACACTAGTAAATCAACTAAAGAATGGTTAAAAAAGATTTGTGTTTTGGAATGGCCAAGTCAGAGTCCTGACCTTAATCCTGTGGCATGACCTGAAGAGCACTGTGCATACAAGGCATCCAGTATATGATCGGTACATGTCAAACAGCCGGACCCCGCACCGATCCAGCACTCCAGCGGCCTCTTGGCGCCGGATGATGTTGCTGTAAACAGATGACTCCGGTCAAAGAATAGCGGCCGAGCTGCAGTATTGCAGAACTGTTCCTATACAAGTGAATAGGAGCAGAGCTACAGTTCCGCCGAACGGGCGCTATGCACTGCATCCCGTTACAAACATCTGGGGCACGGAGACAGCCGGAGTTGCGGAACGGTCCGGATGTCGTACACGCACTGATCATATACTGATGACCTATCCGATGGATAGGTCATCAGTTTTCAGAAAGTGGACAACCCCTTTAAATCCTGTGAAACACCTAAAGAGTTAAGAAACTTCTAAATACTGTTTTTAATACTCTGAGGGGTATTTGTTTTAAAATTGGATGAATTATGGGGGGTTTCTGGTATATAGGCCTCTCAAAGCCACTTCATAACTGAACTAATCACTAAACTAGAAAGATAAAAGGACATTTAAAAAATTATGTCAACATACAGTAGACATATGGTAAATGATAACTACTAACTATTTTGTGTGGTATTACTATCTGTTTTACAAGCAGATACATTTAAATTTAGAAAAATGCTAATTTTTCTCAAAATTTTGGTGATTTTCTCAAGTAAACACTGAATGTACCACTTACATAAAGTACAATGTGTCACGAGAAAACAATCTCAGAATCGTTTGGATTGGTAAAACCATTCCAAAGTTATTAACACATAAAGTGACACATGTCAGATTTGAACAAATGGGTTGTGTCCAGGAGGCCAAAACTAGCTATGTCTCTAAGGAGTTAGGCTCTTAAGAGGATCTTAGGCTCTTAAGAGGACTAAAAAAAAATGATGTCATCATGCAAAATGATATGTGTCTTACTTCATGACTAGGCTATTTTATCAGGGACATATTTTAAAATGGGGCTCAGATGATTCATACTAGACTTCTAGTGTCAATGATCTCCATGTTTTTTTTAATTACTTGCAGAGACCGTATGAGAACCTCAATCAACGTCGTTGGTGACTCATTTGGAGCTGGAATCATCTACCATCTTTCGAAAGGAGAACTTGCTGCGATTGATGCAAAGCATGAGGCAAAGGATGGCACAGATATGGTGAAACTGCACATGATGAACCATGAGAGTGTTAAGAAGCCAGTCAGAGAGGGTGTTAATACCCCACCATTCTCATGTTATGCTTCACTACCTAATGAGTACGAGGTTCAAGTAGAGCCTTCTTTGTATCCATAGTTTCCATTTATGTTCTTACATGCCATTCATTCAGCTATATTCTTTATTATTTACCAGTGCCAGCCTCAGGTTACCCAGCTTTCCTTATTAACACTAGTATTAACAAGCAAGATGATAGGTATGGAGGACACAGTTGTGTACTGGATAGCTGCTGATGCCTTTTGTCATCTGTCCTCTATGTGTGCACAACAAATACTTCCCCAAATGTACACACCTGGACATCAACCAACAACACACCCATACAGAAATCTTTGATGACTTCTTAATAAATAATAAACGGAATGTCCTTTACAGCAAATAAGAAAGGGTTTGAGTTAAGAGAATTAAGACATTCTCAAAAATTGTTCAAACATTTACAGTAGTAGCATTTTAATAGGTCAGAGGTAAAACGTTTAAATAGCCTATTTGGGAGTTAATAGAGGGGGTGGTGTGTCTCCCATTCTGTTCCCTTATCTATTAACAGGATGAGGGGTGAGAGATTACAGCTGATGCTTGGAGGTCCCAGCAGTAAGACCCTGTGATGAGCTTATCGTGAAGGGACACATCTAAATGAAAGGGATTGTCCAAACGGAGAAAACAATAGTTTTGAGTGCCCCATCTTTGTCTCCAGCTCAGTTTGGCCTTGATGTAAAGAGCTAAATAATCTGAGACAGACTAGTTGCTAGAGACACCCAGGGGCTGTAGGATTCGCAAAAGTTGCTTTTACATCTGGGCACTGGAGACTAAGGAGGCCAAAAGGTCCCTCTGCCCCATTTGAGGAGGACAATACTATGAGCAGGGTCGGCCTTAGGATAGACGACGCCCCGTGCAAAATGTTCTTTCGGTGCCCCACCCCCATCATAAAAAATGCCCCATAAAAAATGCCCTTTTTAGTGCCCCCACGGAGTATAATGCCCTTTATAGTGCTCCCACACAGTATAATGGCCCCTTTAGTGCCCCACACACAGTATAATGTCTCCCCTGGATGCCACACACAGCCCTCCTTGTAGATAGATCCCCCCTGTAGATTGTGCAATACAGCCCTCCCGTAGATTGTGCCATACAGCACCACTGTAGATTCAGCCATACAGCCCCTACCTCTCCCTTGTAGACAGTGCCCCCACCACCCCTTTGTAGATAGTGTCATACAGCCCCCACCTCCCACTTGTAAGCAGTTCCATACCGACCCCCCCACCTCCCCCTTGTATGCAGTGCCTCCCAAACAAATAAAACAAAAAAAAATGTACACACCTAGGTCCTAAGGACACAGATACTATTGAATGTAGCGTCGCTACCACTGTAGTAGCCATAGAGGCTGCTAGCAGCACAACCGGGCATGGGGGGCCCTCATGCTCGGTGGCGCCGCTAGCACCCACTAGCCTGCAAAGGCAGCTGCAGAGTCGCCGGGCCCTGGCGCTTCACAAACACAAGCAGGGGAAGGGAGCCAGTGCAGCACCCCATCCACCTGCTGGAGTGATGCGCCCAGTGTGATCGCACAGGTCGCACGCCCCAAAGGCCGGCCCTGACTAGGAGGCCCTGTTACAGATTTTGCATTGGGGCGAAAGAGCTTCAATTTATGCCTCTGGCTACACCATGTCATTCCTCATATTAGCCTTAGTACTAAGATAAAATGGAAGATCTCTTAGTAATACCAGATCTAGGTTATTCTTTACACAATTCATATTCCACGTAACTTCCAGAGGGGAGGCATCTCAGTTTTATGTGATATATTCTCTCAATAACTATTATTCTGACTGTACCCACATTATATATAGTATACATATATCTTTCTTTGTAAATTTGTATTTTATATACAGTGTTCATGTAAAGTGCAGTTTATTGTCATATACTTGGAGATTGTTCTACTGTATATAACAGAAAGTTGACAAATATAAAATTGTTTTATGTACACTGTGTATGACTGTATGACAACATGTTTATAGCAATAGAATAAAAAGTACATTATATTAGTACAGGGTAAATCACTGACATACATTCATTCAATTAGATGTTTTCTAAAAATTTGTTGGCAACATTTGATCGTGTATGAAGCGTGGTAAAATTGTGGGTTTACCGCAAACTAAGTGCTTTCCTGTGGGAAACAAAATCACTGGTGACTATCTGTTACAAAAATTCTGACTATCTCAGACTATTTGTGGTGCTGCAACGTTTTTGGCAACCTTGTTTCCCATAGGAAAACATTCGCGTGCGTAGCCGTAATACCACAAATAATTCAATAAATTAATTGTAGATCTAGGACTTAAAGTCTATGTAAACCTTTGAAAGGCATTTTTTTTAATAAAAAGTTTAGTCAGTGTGATTGGTGCAACTTGATAATTGGTTTTTATTAAAAATTATTTTTACTTTTTGAGATACAGCTGCTCTGTATTCTCTATACAGAGCAGATGTATCTTGCTCTAAATCCTGTTCCTGTCAGGTCCACGGGACTGATGGTTTCAGTGAAAGCGGGTCAGACACGCAGGATCCACCTGTTATTCATCACATCTAAGTTCATAACTTAGATGTGATAGATTACAGGTAGAGCCTGCGTTTCATAGACACGCTGGACCCGCTTTCACTGAACCCGTCAGGTGTGCTGGACTGACGGATTCAGGTCATAGGGAACGAAACAGCTGCTTAGCTTTAGCTCCACATAGGCTCCATATCAGACCATAACAATGTAGAGCTAATATGGCCACAAATACTGTGAAATGCTATATTTTATGTAGGGATTCAACAGTGGAGTACATGGAAGATAGGGGAAACCATAGCAAAGATATAAATTAGAACCCTTTCAGGAGCTGCCTGAGACCACTACACTCCTAACCCTCCAGGACAGGAAGTCCTCTGGTGCCTTCATCCCATTTCCATGACACTAGTACATTATATACTTTGTTTTCTAACATTGCAGCACCTGTGGGGACTACATCTCTGTACAGCACCCTTTAAACAGTGGCAACACAAACCTAGAAATGGGCCTCTCTCCGGCAGCCCTATAGCAGCCGCATTTACCCACTCTATAATACGTTGTTAGAATTCACAAATCAGATGTCTTAATCTAGCGGAAAGGTAGCAAAGCAGATTACTACATATTCACTCATCTATAGTGAAAACAGCCACTTTGTTGCAAATAGTGTTTATTTTTAAATGGACACTAACTTTTCAAACAACTTACGCTAATCTAACAGTATACCTGATATAGAACAACTTTGTCATTTACTCACTGTTAAAATGTAGTTGTTTTATCCATGCACATTCTTTGTGAAGTTACTACCACAAGGTGTCTCCCTTCCTGTAATCTGCTGTCCACCCCCTGTTGTCAGTCTGTCTCTGGTTGCAGAGCAGAATGGACGGCTTCAAAAGGTAGGGGTGTGTCTCTTTACTGCCTGTCTATCGAAGTCTATTCACTTAGGAGCAGAAGGAGGGAGCAGAGAGAGTGAGTCAGCAACAGACATGCAGCATGTAAGTCTATGGGGGGGGAATCAGGAGGAGGGAGCAAAGAGAGCGTCTGAGTCAGTAACACACACGCTGCATGTAAGTCTATAGAGAGCGGAGGGGGAGCAGGGGGTGGAAGTAGGAACAGAGTGAAAAAGACAGAGATGTTTTGGTAAGATTTCTATGTCACCCCAGTGCTGGATTCTCAGCTACACTGCTCATTGTTGCTGTATAATCTCCTCCATGCTGCTGCAGCTTCTATATATGTGATGTTTATATATGTTATACATAAAGATAGGAGAGCATGTTTCTCCTCTTCTATGTGTGCAGTGTATAGAAGACATCATTATAATTAGGCTCCGCTCACTAGCTCAGAGACAACTGAGAATTAAAGAGAGAGCCTGCAGAGGGGAAAACTGCTAAATAATTCAGAATACAAGTCATATAATGGACAGAAATCATGTTATTCCTCATGTACACACATATGACAGCCTATTCTGAAAAGTCACCTGAAAAGTTAGATACGCTTTAACTAAGAACTGAACAATCTCTTACATTATAATAACTTTTTATGTGATACATCTTGTATGCAAATAATGAGTTTTTCTTTCCCCTTTTGGTTACATTAGAGCAGACCTTGTAATTGTTCAAGCACTTTCCTATTGATTTCCTCATAAATGTTTGATCTGCTGACTAGCTCAGAAAGTTCAGGACATTCTTGTATTACATAACTTGGCAGAATAATGTTGTTAGAAAAATACTGTTGTATGACTACAGTACATGAACAATCTCTATTGTATTACACCTAGATTTGTACAGTAGTGTGCACCAGGATCAGACTAGCCCACCAGTGTACCAGAGGATCCTCCAGTGGGCCCAGACACAATAATGGGCCCCAAAGGTCAAGAAGAAGAAAACCTGCTGACCTTGGAGCCAAAATCATTTCCTTAAGCTGAGCCCAAGGGACCCCAGTCCAATATTGATGTGCACAACATATAATACATTTTAATAAATGTGATATAAAAAAAATGATCACAGTATATTTACTACAGTCAATTCAATAGTGATTAGATACTGTTACTTTAATTCTCAAGTTCCTGCTGTAATATCCTCCTACTTCTGTATATACAACATTTATCCCTAAAAAGTGTTATATGTGTAATTTATGGCCAATCCAGTTTCATCTACAATTAAAAAAAACAAAAAACGAATTAAAGTGTTTTGTACTTTCCATGTGTCCTTGTCATTTTTGTTGCAATCCACTAAATATAAGAGATCTCAAACAATGGCATACATAGGGAAGGCGTGGACGATGCCCCCCATATGAGGACCCTCTAGTGCTGCTTCATACCACCATGTTATTCCAGTCCATCAGTCGCCACATCTATCACCCCTTGCAGGAAAATGGTGCTTATAACTCATGGATTCCCCTTGTTTATTAATGTGGCAATCCAATTTGCAAAAAAGATGGGGCTAACATGAGCTACTACCCTCCTTCCCCAGCTGTATCCGGAATACAGGGACCTGGGCTGGTGACAGCTACTCTTTTTTGTTTCTTGAATTGTTCTCTTTATGTGCAGATAATAAAAAAAGTATCATGACATTTTTTATAATGCAATTCCATAAATAAAGGGGAATAGTTATTTTAATTATGAACCTCCAGTCAACACATTTCATGATTACTATTATAATTTCTAATAATAACATTATAATAAGGGATTACTATGTATGCAGACTTCTCATATTTAAAGAGGTTGTCTGAGATTAGAAAAAAAGTGTGTGTTTATTTTATATTCCAGCTAATTTAATAATGACTTGAAATGCTAGACATATACGTGAGTGGCTCTGTTTCTGGAAAAAAAAAAAAGCAGACTTTTTTTTCCCAATTTTAAACAATCCTATTAAAATGGTTCCAAAGGTGGCGACTCACATAAAGATGCTCTGTAGCCTAATGTAAATAACAGTTTTCAGACACTGCATGTAAACAATGATTGTTTCCAATCACTGACAGCAAACAGTGATCCTACAAATGGTGAGATATAAAGCACAATGTATGTTACAAAGTTGCACTGCTTTTTATATTATAACACTGTAAATAAGGGCATCTATTAGAGAATTTCATCAGCGGATGCTGATGATTTCAAGCGTATGCCGCTCAGTGTCGTGGACATTACCACGTGGTGCCTCTCGGTCAATCAGTAGATGCAAATCGACGTGCTTGAGTGAGAATTCAGGGTGCTGTTTACCATCTAATAGATGCGTTGACTTAATGGGGCCTGTCTTCAAAACATTCACTTTTTGTATACTTTAAAAGTTTTAAAGGCTATTTTTTCCAATATTTATTATGTTAGAGAGTTGTTCCTTTATAATCCAGCAGTCACGATCCTGGACTCTTAACTCCAGAAAATAACATCTGTACAGAAACAATTGTGACCACAGATGATTCTGAGAAGATTTGCCAGCAAGGAAGGAGACCTGATTTAGAAAAGGATGTTAATAACAATCAAAATTTACAGAAGGAAAAAGAAAATGCCTGAAGGCTTAGGAAAGGAAATCTGCCCTTGTATCATTAATCATGAGATAGGGCTTCCGGCATGAGCAGACTTTACACAGCGACTGTTGATCTGTTCGCCTGGATTAAGACATCAAATACAGTTCAACCTGTAATCTGCTAGGAAAATTACAATGTTCCTAAGGTTCTCTGGAGAGCCGGAAGCTCAGAGCCAAGAGATTATACGTCCTTTCTGCCTGGCCTGAATAATCTTTTATTCAATAGGGGAATCTGTACTCTCATTCATTAACGTATTCACCATGCTCTTATTAATAGTATATCAGTAGATTCTCATAGATTTCAACCATATTTTCAATACTTATACATACCTCCCAACCGTCCCGATTCCGGCGGGACAGTCCCGGTTTCTCACCGCTGTCCCAGCCGGTCTTCAAAATGTCCCGCTGTCGCTGCATCAAAACAGCTGATCGCTGCTGACTGCAGCAGCGATCAGAAGAAGGCAGGAGTCTTGCGGCGATGTTCTCACTAGGATCAATGCCGGCCCGGGAGTGGTCCAGTCACCTGACCTGTCATCTGACTTCACCGGTCAGGTGACTGGACCACTCCCGGGCTGGCATCAACACCAATGAGAACGCTGCGGCAAGACTCCTGCCTTCTTCTGACAGTGAGTGAAAGCAAAGTGCATGTGCGGAGGAGGAGGAGGGTCTTTTTTTGCTCCCTGTAGGAGTCGGATTCCACAATCCCCGGAGAAGTGAGTGACTACACTGTCCATATATGGACACAGCGACGTCACTCACTTCTGAAGCGGAATCCCCGACCCTATGGCCGGGGATTCCGCTACAGGAGAAGTGAGTGACTACACTGTCCATATATGGATACAGTGACGTCACTCACTTCTGAAGCGGAATCCCCGACCCTGTGGCCGGGGATTCCGCTACAGAAGAAGTGAGTGACCAAACTGTCCATATATGGACACAGTGACGTCACTCACTTCTGAAGCGGAATCCCCGACCCTGTGGCCGGGAATTCCTCTCCAGGAGAAGTCAGTGACTACACTGTCCATATATGGACATTGAAGTCAGTAACTTCTCCTGGAAGGGGGGGGGGATGGGTGCAACCTACAGGGGGCTGTGTGGCATTACCTACAGGGGACTTGTTGGCATTACCTACAGGGGGCTGGGTGGCATTACCTGCAGGGGCTGGGTGGCATTACCTACAGGGGGCTGGATGGCATTACCTGAAGAGGTCTGGGTGGCATTACCTGCAGAGGGCTGGGTGGCATTACCTGCAGAGGACTTGGTGGCATTACATACAGGGAGCTGGGTGGCATTACCTACAGGGGGTCGGTGGCATTACCTACAGGGGCTGGGTGGCATTACATACAGGGGCTGGATGGCATTACCTGAAGAGGGCTGGGTGGCATTACCTGCAGAGGGCTGGGTGGCATTACCTGCAGAGGGCTGGATGGCATTATCTGCAGAGTGATGGGTGCAACCTAGAGGGGGCTGTGTGGCATTACCTACAGGGGACTTGGTGGCATTACCTACAGGGAGCTGGGTGGCATTACCTACAGGGGGCTGGGTGGCATTACCTGCAGGGGCTGGGTGGCATTACATATAGGGGGCTGGATGGCATTACCTGAATAGGGCTGGGTGGGCATTACCTGCAGAGGGCTGGGTGGCATTACCTACAGGGGGCTGGGTGGCATTACCTGCCGGGGGCTGGGTGGCATTATGTGCAGGGGCTGGGTGGCATTACATACAGGGGGCTGGGTGGCATTACATGCCGGGGCTGGGTGGCATTACCTGCAGAGTGCTGGGTGGCATTACCTGCAGGGGGCTGGGTGGCATTACCTACAGGGGGCTGTGTGGCATTACCTGCAGGGGGCTGGGTGGCATTACCTACAGGGGGCTAGGTGGCATTACCTACCAGGGGGGCTGTGTTACAAACGGCAACACGGCCCGGAACGGAATCGGAACGGATGCAATACGGCCAGGAAAAATGGCCCAAAACGGCCGTTTTTATCGGGTGACACATGGACCCTGTCATGTGAATAAGGCCTAAGGGGCTGTGTGTTGCGCTACCTACAGGGGGGCTGTGTCTGGAGCTATCTACAGGGGGGCTGTATCTGGAGCTATGTACAGGGGGCTGTGTCTGGAGTTATCTACAGGGGGGCTGTGTGTGGAGCTATCTACAGGGGGGCTGTATCTGGTGCTATCTACAGGGGGGCTGTGTCTGGAGCTATCTACAGGGGGGCTGTGTCTGGAGCTATGTACAGGGGGCTGTGTCTGGAGCTATGTACAGGGGGGCTGTGTCTGGCGCTATCTACAGGGGGGCTGTGTGTGGAGCTATCTACAGGGGGCTGTGTCTGGCGCTATGAACAGGGGGCTGTGTCTGGAGCTATCTACAGGAGGGCTGTGTGTGGAGCTATCTACAGGGGGGCTGTATCTGGCACTATGTACAGGGGGCCTGTATCTGGAGCTATCTACAGGGGGGCTGTATCTGGAGCTATCTACAGGGGGGCTGTATCTGGAGCTATCTACAGGGGGGCTGTATCTGGCACTATCTACAGGGGGGCTGTATCTGGAACTATCTACAGAGGGGCTGTGTGTGGAGCTACCTACAGGGGGGCTGTATCTGGTACTATCTACAGAGGGGCTGTGTGTGGAGCTATCTATAGGGGGTCTGTATCTGGCGCTATGTACAGGGGGCCTGTATCTGGAGCTATCGACAGGGGGCTGTATCTGGAGCTATCTACAGGGGGGCTGTATCTGGCGCTATCTACAGGGGGGCTGTATCTGGAACTATCTACAGGTGGGTTGTGTGTGGAGCTATCTACAGGGGGCTGTGTGTGGCACTATGTACAGGAGGGCTGTATCTGGAGCTATCTACAGGGGGGATGTATCTGGAGCTATCTACAGGGGGCTGTATCTGGAGCTATCTACAGGGGGGCTGTATCTGAAACTATCTACAGGGGGGCTGTGTGTGTGGAGCAATCTACAGGGGGGCTGTGTGTGGAGCAATCTACAGGGGGGCTGTGTGTGGTGCTATCTACAGGGGGGCTGTATCTGGTGCTATGTACAGGGGGCCTGTATCTGGAGCTATCTACAGGGGGCTGTATCTGGAGCTAGCTACAGGCGGGCTGTATCTGGAGCAATCTACAGGGGGGCTGTGTGTGGATCTATCTACAGAGGGGCTGTATCTGGAACTATCTACAGGGGGGCTGTGTGTGGAGCTATCTACAGGGGGGCTGTGTGTGGCACTATGTACATCGGGGCTGTATCTGGAGCTATCTACAGGGGGGCTGTATCTGGAGCTATCTACAGGGGGGCTGTGTGTGGAACAATCTACAGAGGGGCTGTGTTTGCCACTATATACAGGGGGGCTGTGTGTGGAGCGATCTACAGGAGGGTCTGGTGGATGATTTTTCCATTGACCGGTAGCAGAGTTACACATCTGGAAAAAAAAAAACCCCATCATGTAACTCTGCTACCTGTCAATTGAAAGGTCATCCACCACAGGGTCTCCCTCTTGACTTTCATTGTTCTCAGCCTTTTGGTTTGTCCTGCAGCTGCCGCCGTGATGAGCAAATGTTATACCCAAGATAGGAAAAGTAACACAAAGACGATCTAACCGGATCCATAATATCTGTGATATCCAGACAGTCTAGAGATCCGCAGTGAGAATGTGCGCGTGTTATTTGCAGAAGGATCTGGCCGCGATTTCATGTGTTTATGCGGGATATTGGGCGTGGTTAGGGGCGTGGTCTAAAATGCCCCTCTTTTCTGAATTAAAAAGTTGGGATATATGCTTATATATGTATTTTACTATTTAAATCTACTGTTTTCTATAATACTATGGCCTACCGTGCTCCGCCAATCTATTATCGTCAATAACCATGTTCATCCTGAGCTTTCTTGGTCGTAAAAATAATGTCAGAACTGCAAACCTGCCAGAAGTACTGGGATACTTACACGCAGCTCTGCCATCAACACCAGGAAAGTCTCAGCAAGTGCCAGGACACACTGCACCAAAGTTATCTATCTGGGTACTGTCCGGGCACACTATGGCACTATTTATCTGGGTACTGTCCAGGCACTGTATGGCACTATTTATCTGAGCACTGTTCAGGCACTGTGTGGATTCACTTCTGTGTCTGGTTCAGAAAACTGTATATAAAACTGCATGTGTGATTTCAACCGTAAGCGGGATTAACATACAGCGTTTTGCTGCGTTTTCTGTTGCGTTTTTCAACGGTTTTTTTAGGTCAAAAATACAGCGGCCAGACGGCTTCTAGGTAGTCCAATGCCTGGTCCTTTACTCCTAGTCTGATATGAGTCACGCAAATTTCTCTTCCTCCCCATAGAAACTGTTTTGGTCAAATATAATTGACTTTTATGGGTATGAAGTGATTTTGGACTGCTCCATTTGTGGTAGACACATTGAATTGGACACATCGTGCAACTTAATACACTACTATGTAATGATAAGGTTGTCACGTCTCCAGAGCCATTCTCAGGTAAATATGGGTCCTTGTTGAACAGTCACAGTAGTTGCCCTGTCTATCCTACCCTCGGTTTAACAAGCATAAAGCATGTTTATTCCGATTGCCATTGGACCCCCATGCCCGATGGGCTATGGCATCTGTCCAGGTTTGCCTGGTGTTGGTTCCTTCCACATAATAGCATGCGGCAGAAGACATGACCTACTTCTAGCATAGCAAATTACATGCAAAAACGAAATATACAAATTACCAAGGGGTTATTTGTAACCTCATATAGAACATCTGACTTTCCAAGTGATTTATCATAAAGCAAACCACTATAATAAATGATCCATGTAAAATGTAGACACTGCCCAATGTGTGAATCCAACTCTTGAGAAATGTGTACCAGAACCAGCGTGAAGAGAAAAAAAAAAAATCACAAAAAAAGAGAAAAAGAGAAAATTGTAAGAATGTCCTTTATTTTGGAAATCACAGAAAAATTCCACAAATCTATACTAATGGCTGTATTACACAAAGCAGTAACTACTGATCACAATTCAGTACAACAGTCATATTTTGTTTGGTTTTTGTTTTAGTCCCCACCTTTAACAAAGCCATAATGGGTTAAAATTACAATTTTACAACTTGCATATTGCACTAAAACCCCAAGGAAAGGTTCAATAATTTGGTATTATGTACATCATATTTGAAAATTACGTATACTTCATGTTTTTTACTTCATTTTTTACAAATATCCTTCATTTTTTAATTTATCCTTCATTATACCTTGTTTTAGTGAGAGATCGGTTAAAAGCATTAGAAAGGATTAGAAAAACTTTCTTCCAAAAACAGTACCAGACCAGTCCACAATTGTGTGTGGTATTACAGCTTGGCCCCAATCACTTCAATGGAGCTAAGCTGCAATACCAGATACAACCTATGGACAGGTGTGGCACTATTTCTGGAAGAAAGTAACCATGTTTTCTAATTCAAACCTAACAGACCTTTTAACTACTTATAACTGAGTGATATGCCGATACTAAGACAGTGAAATACCCCAAAGGGGGTTCATGAAGCCATGATAGCCGAAAAGTAAACATAGTGAGGATTTTAATCCATATGTGTAGCAACTGCCAAAAACATTCCTGATGTGAGATTTTACATTAAACCATATGGTCTGCTTGGTTGCTTTTGCCAGTAGGTGGAGATAACTTTCAGAGAGAAATAAGAAATCTTTACAGTATTTTACAATATATGTGAGAATGGCTGTTTTTTTCCCATCAAGCATTTGGAAAAAAAAGCCTTTTATAAAATGATCCTGAGTGTAACGCAGCTTTGATAATGTTTTATCTGGAGATTCTATAATTACACACTTCAAATCTAATCTTTTCTTTCAAAAGGTGACCACAGAGTGAACCCACTTCCTTCATCCCCACTGCCGCTGCCACTGCCACTGCCGCTGCCACTTCCCGATCCACTTGCCTCATCCTCAGAACATTTGTTACACCCGCATTGAGTTGCTTCCTGCACTTTCCAGTGGATTTTTGTGCCATCTTGGCAAGGCAGCTCGAAAATCTTGGGACGGGTTTCTGTTACAGAACAGCAGCGGCAGTCGGAAACTGGAGCCCAGAAACTGCTATACCCTGTCTTGGAGTGACAGTATCCGCTACAAGAAGATAATATGACCTGAAAAACAAAAAACAAAAATAAAAAAATCAATGGAATACCAAAGTTAGATCAATTTTAATTTGTAGTCAGTATTGGTTACGTTTAGCATCAGATAACATTACATTAAGCATTGTAAAAATAATTTGATCTTTAAGGCTAGTTGCCATCTAATATTCTTATATACATTTAATCCACACTATAAGGACCATGTATACGGCTGTATTACAGATCTATGCTGTATGAATCTTTAGTATGTCATTTAAAGACTGCAATGGGCCCATACTTTACCTCAAATTTTATACTTTCCACCCATACAGATGTGTCCAGTCTTACTTTTCCTTCAGTCGCGCTAAATTATACTATTTGTTATGATACCAATTCAATACATTATTGCGCCATCCAGTAAAATGTGCAACGGAGGGCCAACAAACCTTTGATTGATGCTATCCATCGCCCATAGACTACAATGTTAAGTATACATTTTTTTACTACATGGCTTTGACATATCATTTTTTTTCACATTAGTGTCTATGAGCACTAAATGGAACCATCGGAGGTATACATTTTTTTTGTACAAATTTGTTTAAGATTTTGATATTTCTGATTTATAGCGAAAGGGAGGACACATCTGTATGTACCTGTGTATGCCATATTAAGGAGCTATTCTCCCCCATACAAAGTGTTTATTGCTCCATACTACATAACTGTAGGGACTTGTGCACCTGCAATCTCAGCTTTTTAAAGGGTCAGGTCTAATGAAAAAATGTTCCTAGAACTGTATGTCTGGAAAACCTCTTTAAGGTACCGCGCAAAAGAACAAGCGGTCCCGGTTTTTACATGCAGTTCTGATGCTGCTTTCATGCCCCTTTTAAGTTAAAGGAGTTTTCCACATTCTGAAAACTGATAACCTATCCACCGGATAGGTCTTCAGTATATCATCGGTGCGGGTCCGACACCCGGACCCCCCACCGTTAAACCGCTCTGGTGGCCTGTGGCTACCAGATGTTATGCACATAATGCTATGTACGGAGCCCGGAAGCAGTTGGCTTCGTACATAGCATAGCGGCCTTGCCCCCTTTTTACTTGAGTAGAAGCAGAGCTGCAGTACTGAAGTTTGGCCGCTATTCCGTGGCCGGAGCCAACTGCTTCCGTCATGTACATCCCGTGCACAGAGGAACCGGACCAGCTGATCTGCGGGGTCCCGGTGTCAGACGCCCACAGATCATGTACTGATGACCTATCTGGTGGAAAACCCCTTTAAGGGAGAAACCTGTAACAATTCAAGATATATCCATGGCATAAGAATAACTATAGGGCATGCTCTGCTTGTGAAAAAACAGGACTGTGTGAATAAAATTTAATAAAATCCCATTCACCACAGCATAACGTCTGGCTGCTCTGGTAAATTATTACAGCGGTAAAACATTGTAGTACCCTAAAAGTTCATGTTCCGTTCACATTGCACATCACCAACAAAGATGATTTTTATATAAATAAATAATACTAATAATAATCGGTTGCACACGTTGATCTGGAATATGACATCACAGTACCAAAGGTAAGAACATTACCATATATTTTTTAAGTACATTGAATAAAGGCCATTGGAAAAATCCAAGTTCTCATAAACTAAACTTTACTTACATTGGCGCTGCATTCTCCTGATTTTATATGCACTTGGGTTGGAACAGCATGGCATTCATCCCTCTTCCTCTCTGGAAATAGAAAATAAAGTATAGGATGAGTTCCATATGTACAGCAGTAAGATTTTTACCAACGATACCAATTTTTGCAGGTCCCACCCATCAGGACGCGAAAGGCGTGGAGATTACACAAATTGACATAAACGGTGTGTTTCTGGATGGAACAGAGGTAAGGCCTAAAATTAATTTGTCACCAGTTTTATGCTGCCTTATCTGAGAGTAGCAAAGTGGTGCCAGAGACCCAGATTCCAGCAATGTGTGATTTAGGCCCCATGCACACGAACATGTTTTTGCGGCCGCAATTCACCAATTACGGTCCAATTAATTTCTATGGGCCCATGCACACGACTGTGGTTTCCACGTTCCGTGAATTGCCCGGGAGCCTGGACCGCAAAAAAATAGGACATGTCTTATTACGGCCGTGTTTTGCGGACTCATTGAAATGAATGCACACGGCCATGTGCACGGCCCACGATTTGAGGGCGTAAACACCACTACGGTAATGTGCATGTGCCCTTACTTTGTAATATTTAGTAATTTTCATAAAATCCCTGTTTATCTCCTGCAGAGCGAGCCGAGTGTATTCATGAGCTGCGGCTCCCCTGCCCTCCTGCCACTGTTTAACATTTTTCTCCCCATAATGTGTATAGGCAGACAGCTGTCAATCAGCGGTGGGTGGGCAAGGAGAGCCACAGCTCATGAATATCAAGGACTTCTGAGCGTGAGCACTTTATTGAGAAGATTCATGGCTAGGCTCGCGCTGCAGGAGATAAACATGGATTTTATGAAAATGACTCAACATTACAAAGTAAGTGATACACCGCTGGAGTTCTCTAGCACTTCTTTATGCTGCCCTCAGATAGGGCAACATAAACCTGGTGACAGTCTCTTTAAAATATCCATGATTCGATATTTAAATTTTGGTAAATATACAGTAATTGTCAGACAAATTGTATCTAAAATAGTAATTTACTCAATAATATATGTTTGGCTGGATTGATCGTGCATTTGTTAATATGTAAGTGGGAGGGGTAAGAAAAGAATTTAACAAAAAAAATGTAACCTGTTCCATTGAATTTATCCACAAAATGTGTGCCTACAGTTATTTGATCGTTACCATAGATATTAACAAGTTAAGAGATCCCACCAGAGATGGTCTACAGACAACAATCTAATTTCTTGGATAATGCAATTCTTCAAGGCAATCTGAACTAATGGTGGCTGTATAGGCGGCTATAGACATTGAATAACAGTAGGTGGTCTCTATGCCGTCAGCTATTTGCCTCAATGACATTTGGCTGAAGAAAAGCTGAACAATAGCATTGGATATGAAAATCCATCCTGTCAGACCTACAGTATGTTTTCCCATACAGAAACCCTGGGATGGAAATCTGCCATAACCATTAGGGTATGTTCACATGAGGGCGTCCGTAACGGCTGAAATTACGGGGATGTTTCAGCCTGAAAAAATCCCCGTAATTTCAGCCGTAATGGCATGTGCAGGCGCTTGAACGCCGCGTCCATTACGGACGTAATTGGCGCTGCTATTCATTGGAGTCAATGAGTAACGGCTCCAATTACGCCCAAAGAAGTGACCGGTCACTTCTTTGACGCGGGCGTCTATTTACGCGCCGTCATTTGACAGCGGCGTGTAAATTACGCCTCGTGTGAACAGACAAACGTCTGCCCATTGCTTTCAATGGCCAGATGTTTGTCAACGCTATTGAGGCGCTATTTTCGGACGTAATTCGGGGCAAAAACGCCTGAATTATTTCCGTAAATAGGCCGTGTGAACATACCCTTAGATGGTCAGTGAATCACCCTGAAACTTGGGAGAACTTTGGAAAACAAAAACAGGAACAAATTCATTCTCTTCATGGCAACAGAAATGAAGATCAAAAGTTTAACTCAAAACGGTAGTCTATGTCCTTATTTATTTATTCTTTTGATAGGTCATGCGGGTTGGGAGCTTAGGGCCATCCTGGTAACGGGCAATTTCCCTAGTCTTAGCAAACCAATCTATCATTGACGGTATTACAGAATTGAATGCACAGATTATGTATGATGTCACTTTTCTTTAGGGAGTACCTACCACACTTGAGCTTGGGACAACACTGGTTGCTTTGCTGCACAGCTACTATTCGCTCATCACTGCCACATGTTGGTATCGTTTTGCAAGTACATTCTGTAAAAAAAGAGATATGTTATTTCAGACAAGTGTCCCTATAAAAAAAACAACACGTTTTTTCCATGGGGCCACTCCTAAAAGAGTCCTGCTCCTAGAGAGAACTTCTATATCGACCTCATCCCATCTGTAGAAGTGACTGCTCAGTCAACTGTAGAAGCCCTACCCAGTTTCCAAGGAACTCTAGGGTTTCACGGAATCCTGGATGGGGAACGCTTACAGTATTTAGGGAGTTTAATTTTCTTTATGAAATATGAGCTCAGACTTTTATTATTTAATTGAAAAATTTCATAATCAGTTTATTGCAGGTTCAGATATATTTCCTTCCACTTGTGTATTCTAGCTACATAAAGGGGCTCTCTACTTATATGTATTTCTAAAACAGTCTGAATAATATCTCAGCAAGCGATAGAGAGTATTGCCAAGCCTTCTGTTACACAGGATACATCAACTGTCATTACTGAGAGGGGCACCACATGGTCTAATGTCCAGGGCACCCGGAGCTTGCACCGCAATGCCATACTTGGTGCCCGAACCAATAGAATACATACAGCTTCATTCCTTAGATTAATGATTGGACAGTATTAACCAACCAACTGTTTGGCAGTGTAATTTGAGCACTATTTATTATAAGGGCACTACATGATACATCATAAGGGGGGTATCAATAGACGGTATTGCACAGGGTACAGACCAACGAACCAACCAATGGCCTTCCCTGCCTACGTCTTTTTCCCCCTTCAGCTCAACAAACCTGTCAGACATGACATGACTGATTGGTTCAAAGCTGCATTTACACTTTATTGACAGCAGAGAAAGGGGGAAGCAGTTTAGTAGAAGTCAACCCATGTGATTGATCATTGCAGGCTGCGTTCTTAATCAGATTTTTCCACAAAAAAAATGTATTGCTGCCAGAATTGCTTCTAAATGAACCACCATTGACTGTGAACAGTGCTATCCTAAAATTACTGTTACACTTACCACATGTCTGGATTGGGCAGCATGGGTCAGATGGATTTATGTGTGTAACCAGCTTTTCATATTCTTTGCATTGTTTATGTGGGCAGACTCTGTCCTCACAGGTACTCTGTATATTAAAATAATGCAAAGTGTTTTAGAATCAGTCAGAATATCGCGCTGTTGTTACTAATTATGACATGTTAACAATAGGATGTCTGGTTTTCATGACTTACCGTACTCGTGGTTCTGATAATGATAGTTGTAGTAACCTGTTAAAAGACATTAGATGACAACTCAGTATGGGGAAAAATGCTGAGAAAATTAATCATTTACGCCATCTAGTGGACAATAAAGCAGAGGATTGTTTTCATTTCTATACTCTATTTAGATACAATCCAAATAGTTAAATATTTTTGTCAATATTAGAAAAAATAAATAAAATAGTATCACAAAGAATGGGCATTCATATATTACCAATAGAACGCAGTCTTGTTTCTAACTAATGTGTGTAATTTACCATGGGTGGAGTTGTGATAACAAAAGGAGTCACCTGTGGCCCAACTCACTTACAACGATTTACGCCAGAAGCTGGAGTAAACTATAGCAGAATCCTACTCCAGCTCTTGTGGCGAACGGACATCCGAAGAGGGGTGTGCCTCTCAATAAATTTGTTGCATCTAACTCTAGCTTTTTTTAATCAAGACTGGCACAGTCTTAATATATCTTCCCATAGAGTTAAAAATAAAATGGGCTGCCTTTAGTGGGAACTTTTTTACATTTTATTTTAATCCAATAAGAAGATTTAGAAACGACATGATGATTAAAGGTGGACATTCACTTAAAGTCATGTCAAACCTTCTTAACCCTAAATTCAGTGGTAATTGTGCCTTGTGCTGAAAACTTAAAGGGGTTCTTTTTTGAACAATCCCTACTTGTTAAAAAAAAGGTCTCTTGACAATAATCAGATCACAAAGTGTTCCCCAGTCTCCGCTGTATACTGTGGGAAAATCCAGTAGTAAGGATTAATTTTTCCTGCAGTGCCGCCACAGGGGAAATGAAGCATTACACAGTGCCCATTTATATCAATGGGTTCTTTGTGTAATGCAGGACAGGACAGGTACTCCATAGCGAGATAAGCTCTTTGTAACCGCTCTATAGTCTGGCTAAGAGATGAGGATCCTGAATAGGGGGCCCCTCTGTTAACTCAATAGTACCTAATAGGGAAAATGAAAATTATTTTTCTAAACTGGACAACCTCTTTAAGTAATAGGTAGCAAACTGGAACCTAGGGACCTGCTGTCTCACCATCCCATTGAAAATACTGTTTGTTAGGCAAGGTATCAATAGCAACCAAATTGTCAGACATGCCTGGGACTGTACTGGATATAGAGAAGGGAACAACTTGGCAGTAGTTAATATGTTATTCCCAGTCTCAGTCTGCAGAAGTAATCAGATTTCCTTAGCAATAGATTTAGATTTAGGTGGAGAGTTGTTTTAAGGTCAATACTTTTTTGGTCAATAAATGAATAGCCAATCAGGGTAAGGCCTTATTCAGACAGGCAATTCCGTTTTACATCCGCAAAAAAAATGCAGCGTATTTCATGCATTTCAGTTCCGTGTGGTATCAGTGTGCTTTCCGTGTAGAATCAGTGTTCCTGTTGTTTTTCTCTCTCGTCATTTCTTTAGCAACTGGTGCGTGAAAAACACGGGCAGCACACAGATGTCGTCCGTGTGCTGTCCATGTTTTTCACCCAACCATTGACCTTAATGGGTGACGTGGTCCACAAAAACGGACCAAAATAGTAAATGCACTGAGTTTCACGCAACGAACACACGCTGCATGAAAAACAACGGATGTGTGAATAGCCCCATTGAATTGCATAGATACGTGTACTGTCCGTTTTTTAACAGACATCACATGGACCTAAAATACACTTGTCTGAATAAGGCCTAATTCAGACATGTGGTATAGGACTAGAGTTTTGTACTATTGGCAAAACCTTGGTGTCTACATGCAGATAGATTTTAAGAGAGATACTAACGGTATCTTATTAATACTATGAATATCTAAATATTATTTTACTTACTGGGATTTCTGTGGGAGGAGAAATAGGAGGGGCTGAAATAAAGAAGGGAATTGTAATCAGTGATTGGTTGCTAATGATATAAAATACTACATATAGTAATGTATTTAGTATATATGTGTTTAGTACTTACGGCATTCAAAGGTTGGACAACACTCGGTGTCTGTATTGATTGTCACTTTTGGTTTTTGTCCATCACAATAAGGAGGTGGCCTGCATGGTTGGCACCCTGTAAGAGCAATACAGTAAACCATTTGTATAAGTGATACGTGAAGTATTCACACCCAGGCTACCTCAAATCAGTGTATGGTCTAGAGCAGGGTTCCCCAACTGTAGCTCGTCGCAAGCTGTGAGGGCATGCTGGGCGTTATGGTTTTACAAGCTGGTCTAGAGTGTGTATTATGCCTTTATGGTATTGATCATTAATAGTCAAACATGCACCTAGTAAATAAAATATCCCAAGTTTCAAGTAACTTACGGCATTCAAATAATCGACAGCATTGATTTTCCCACCCGATAAACACGGACAATTCTCCCTCCTTGGTGCACTCTTTCACTTCTTCACACACAATGCCTGCGCAGTCGTCCTGTAAAAATAAAATGATGGCCATTGATTATTTATCAGCGGACAAACCTTGTACAACGCGGGATTCAGTAGGAAGCTGCAGCTTATACTTACATGTGGAGGAGTTGTCAAAGGACTGGGCGTGGTTGTGACTACTGCAATACAAAACATTCAGTGTGAACAAAAACTTTACTCATAGGAAAATAATGGGTCTATAAAGATGATATTTTCCACAAGTATGTATGAATCTAAAAAACATATAAATACCGTATGAAAGCGGGATAATAAACTGGAATTGTTAACAGGTTTAGCTACACACAGCAGGTACGTCTGGTACAGATTAGAAATGAGTCTGTTTTTCCCCAGTTACAGCCCTACTCTTGTTTATAGGCTGTGTCTGGTATTGTAGTTCAGCCTCAGGGTATGTGCACACACACTATTTACGTCCGTAATTGACAACTGTCCCGTACTGAAAACATGATTACAGTACGGGACAGTTGTCCTGCAGCGAGGCAGGGACTCCTACCTAGCATCGTACATAAGTATGATGCTAAGAGCCCGGCTCCCTGCACTGTGTTCGGTCCGGTACTTGCGGCCGAAATACGTCCGTCAATTACGGACGTAATTAGTGTGTGTGCACATACCCTTATTCTCTTGAATGGGGAGTGGCGCTGTTTCTGGGGAAAAAACACAGACTCCATAATCTAATCTCCTACAATCTATAACTGTAGGTGTGAAAGAAGTGTCACCAACTATATTCAAGATGTTAACTAACGGACACTTGTCTTACTGCATTCATAGAGTGGGCAGCAGTCATCCTCTGGGTTTGATTTCACTATCACTGTTGCACCTTCATCACAATTGGCGACAGCACATTTGGACACATCGCAAGGCTGTTGGGTAAAGAAAAGCAAATATTAATATAAGGAACATAAGACCATCACTGATACTTCTCATGCACAGCTTTATTAAGGAGGTATTCAGAGCCGTGTGCATAGACCCGGTAAGGTGGCACATGGAGTCCTTACAGTCACTGGCGTAGCTATAGGGGTCGCAGCGGTCGCAATTGCGACCGGGCCCCGAAGCCAGGGGGGCCCACGGCCCCCCGCACCACATCAATAAAAAGTTACTATAGTAACTCGGGCCGCGGGCCCCTGTTACTATAGTAACATACTTTACTTACCTTCCTGGTTCCGGATCGCAGCGGAGGTCCTGACTTCAAGTGCTGTGCGCAGCGCATGACGTCACAGCGCTATGCGCCGCGCACAGCATCGAGACGACAGAACTCCCGCCGCGGCCAGAGAGGAAGGTAAGGTGAGCCCTGGCTGGCGGGGTCCGTCTCCCGGGACCCGCCAATCAGCTGTTTTGAAGGTGGCCGCAGCACTCGTACGAGAGCTGCTCCCCTTTATTCCGGTCACACTGTGAATCGGTGTTGGCGATTCACAGTGTGAGCAAGTAGTGAAATGAAGGGGAAGCAGCTCTCGTACGAGTGCTGCGGCCCCTTCAAAACAGCTGATTTGCGGGTCCCGGGCGACACATCAGCTATTGATGGCCTATCCTGTGGATAGGCCATCAATGTTTAGGGACTGCACAACCCCTAAGCCTACCATGTAGCAGGCTTAGGGGGCCCATGAGACAGGATCACAGATTGTGTGATCCTGTCTGCTGGGCCCTGTATCTAAGCCAATCACATGGTAGGCTTAGATACATGGCCCATGTGTGATCCTGTCTGCTGGGCCCTGTATCTAAGCCTACCACACTAGCTTTAGATACAGGGCCCCAGCACACAGTAACCTTATACTGTATAAGATTACTGTCTGCTGGACCCTGTATCTAATCCTACCTTGTGGTAGGCTTAGATACAGGGTCCCACAGACAGTATCACACATGGGCCCTGTATCTAAGCCTTAGGGTATGTGCACAGACACTAATTACGTCCGTAATTGACGGACGTATTTCGGCCGCAAGTCCCGGACCTAACACAGTGCAGGGAGCCGGGCTCCTAGCATCATACTTATGTACGACGCTAGGAGTCCCTGCCTCGCTGCAGGACAACTGTCCCGTACTGTAATCATGTTTTCAGTACGGGACAGTTGTCCTGCAGCGAGGCAGGGACTCCTAGCATCGTACATAAGTGCGACGCTAGGAGCCCGGCTCCCTGCACTGTGTTCGGTCCGGTACTTGCGGCCGAAATACGTCCGTCAATTACGGACGTAATTAGTGTGTGTGCACATACCCTTACACATGTGTTACTAAGCATTTTTTGTGTGTTTTCTTACAGGTTCGGTCGTTGGACTACGTCGGATTCCAGGACTACTTCGATGACAGCTTTTTTTTTATTAATAAAATGGTTAATGAGGGTTGTGTGGGTTTTTTTTTTATTTCAATAAAATATTTTTTCTATGTCTTTGTGTTTTTTTTTAAACTATATTACTACCGCCTTAGTAATGGCCGCCGGCTGATTGACAGCATCCATTGCTAAGGCGGGGCTTAGTGTTAGCCGATGCAGAGGCTAACACTAACCCCCTTTATTACCCCGGTACCCACCGCCACCAGGGGTGCTGGGAAGAGCCGGGTATGATCCAGTACTTGACCATCTGTAGTGATGGTCGGCCACTGGGGTGGCCGCAGGCTGGTATTATCAGGAGGGGAAAGGCCAGATACAGTGGCCCTTCCCACCCTGGTGATGCTAGACTGCTGCTGCTTTATTGTATCTGGCTGGTTATGAAAAATGGGGGGTACCCCACGTCATTTAAAAAAAATAAAATAATAATAATTGGAAAGAACGATGTGGGGTCCCCCCCAATTTTCATAACCAGCCAGATACAACACAGCAGCAGCAGGCAGCATTACAAGGGTGGGAAGGGCCACTGTTTTCGGCCTTCCCCAACCTAATACTACCAGCCTGCGGCCACCCCGGTGCCTGCCCGTCACTACAGATGGTCGGGTACTGGTTCGTACCCGGCTCTTCCCAGTACCCCTGGTGGCGGTGGGTACCGGGGTAATAATGGGGGTTAGTGTAGCCTCTGCACCGGCTAACATTAAGCCTCGCCTTAGTAATGGAGGTTGTCAATCAGCCGGCGGCCATTACTAAGGCGGGGATAATAAAGTTTAAAAAGATACAAGCACATAGAAAAAATATTTTATTGAAATAAAAACACAACCCTCATTAACCATTTTATTGAGAATAAAAAAAAACGCTGTCATTGAAGTCCTCGTATCCGAAGTCCAACAGCCGAACCTGTAAAAAAACACAAACAAAAATAATCTAACACATAAAGAAGCAAAATTATTATTCTTACCTGTCCTGGGTCCAGCGCTGGAGACGCAATGTCAGCGAGCTGGGCCCTGTATCTAATCCTATCATGTGTGATACAGTCTGCTGAGCTGTGTATCTAATCCAATCATGTGTGATACTGTCTGCTGGGCCCTATATCTAATCGTATCTTGTGTGATACTGTCTGCTGGGCCCTATATATAATCCGATCATGTGTGATACTGTCTACTGAGCCACTGTATCTAATCCTATCATGTGTGATACTGCCTTCTGAGCCACTGTATCTAATCCTATCATGTGTGGTACTGTCTGCTGAGCCACTGTATCTAATCCTATCATGTGTGATACTGTCTGCTGAGCCACTGTATCTAATCCTATCCATAGTTTATAGGGTCGTAGTGCTATAGATATGCTATGCTGTCTCATATACACACTTTTTTTTGGGCGGACACATATGTATTGGGGCTATTTCCCTATGTTCACACGGCAGCCTCCGTTACGGCTGAAATTACGGTGCTGTTTTCAGGAGAAAACAGCACCGTAATTTCAGCCGTAATGGCATGTGCAGGCGTCTTTTGCTGCGTCCATTACGGGAGTAATTGAAGCTGGTTTTCCATGGAGTCCATGGAAAACAGCTCTATTTACGTCTGAAGAAGTGACAGGCACTTTTTTGACGCGGGCGTCTTTTTTACGCGCCGCCTTTTGACAGCGGCGCGTAAAAAAAAATGACCGTCGGCACAGAACATCGTAAGACCCATTCAAATGAACGGGCAGATGTTTGCCAACGCTTTTGAGCCGCATTTTCGGACGTAATTCAATGCTAAAATGCCCGAATTACGTCCGTAAATAGTGTGTGTGAACCCAGCCCTAGTGACGCCCCCGGCTGCTAGTGCTGAATTGTTGGGTCACTTAGGAGACCCAGCGATGCAGCTGAAAGCTGCAGACCGTCAGCCATGAGAAGTTTGCGGGGGGGGGGGGGGCCCAGTAAGAATTTTTGCATCGGGGCCCATGAGCCTCTAGCTACGCCCCTGCTTACAGCTTTGTACTACTCCATGCTTCGAGTGTTGCCATATCATGCCCCCATACGCTACTAGATTATGGAGGTATTCTCCCCCAGAAATAAAGTTTCTAGGTCAGAATAATTTAGCAATACAGAGTTCGATGGAGCATGCCATTTTTTTTCCTGTTGGATTAATACAGCAGACCTACATATACCTTCATATAAAGTCAGAGGCATTTGGAGTTACAGTATGACCCCATAGACTGCTATGGGTGACCTTTTACGGCTCCATACATATTGGAGGTTGTAAGCAGCCATAATACTTCTGTATACATAAAACCTTACATGCGGTTTTGTGGCGGGGCAATAACGGTGCACTCTCTGCTTTAGAATAAATCACTGTCACTGAATGCAATTTCATTTGCTGCATAATTGTACTATAAATGATGAGGTTTAGAGCTATTAAGATGAAGGGTGCTTACCTCCGGAGTTGGAGGAGGCTGTAAAATAAATGAGACAATATTTTAACATAAAACAAATGAATAAATAAAAAATGCTAATAAAAAAAATGCATTCAATTATAGCATTAGGCTTCGTTCACATCTGCGTTGGGACTCCGTTCACAGGTTCCGTCTGAGCTTTCCGTCAAGGGAACCCATGAACGGAATCCTAACTCAAACAAATGGAAATCATAGGTTTCCGTTTGAATCACCATTGATTTCAATGGTGACGGATCCGGTGCAAATGGTTTCCGTTTGTCACCGTTGTTTAAGGGTTCCGTCGTTTTGAACAGAGTTCTAACGCAGATGTGAACAAAGCCTTAGATGTTTGATAGGACAGGAAGTGAGTGGAAAAAAACGAAATATCCAGTGGACAGAAGAGGGGGAATACGAGTATGTTCACACGCTGCAGAATTAGGCCATGACCAGACGTGGCGGAATTGCTCTGGAATTCCGCTGCGGACAGTCCGCAGCGTAATTCCGCAGCGTACACGTTTCTCCATTGCCTTCCACAGCTTTTTAGTTAGGTTCGTTTACACGTTGCGGAAAACTCCGCTGCGGATCATAGGCTGCGGTGCGGAATTTGGTGTCAGCAGCATACACTGACTGTTGCGGACGTGTAGCGGACTTGTTGCGGACTCATTGCGGAATTTCTCCATTGACTTCAACGGAGAGTCAAAATTCCGCAATGAAGTACGCAGATGTTATGTGTGTTGCGTAGCGTATTTGTTTTACAAACATGATATTTCTTCATTCTGGCTGGACCTATGTATTTCTAGGTCTACAGCTAGACCGAGGCCCCATGCACACTAACGTAAAAACGCCCGTAATCACGGGCCGTTATTACGGCATGGGCAGACCCATAGAAGTCAATGGGCCTCTTGTAATTACAGGTGACTACGTGTGTGCACCCGTTGTCAATCACAGGCTGCGGCGGTCACGTGGACTGCCGCGTCATCCAGGGAGGTCGGGCTGGATGTCAAGAGAGGGACGCGTCACCAAGACAATGGCTGGCTAAGTAAGAATTTCTTTTTACTAGGGAAAGGGCTGTCCCTTCTCCTGCACTGATAGAGAGAAGGGAAGCACTCTTCACCTGAATACGCAATGGCTAGTCCGCATCAATTTAATACCCATTTTAGGTAGAGCCGCAACAGAATCTGCAACGCAGATTATGTGCGGCATTGATGCGGACAGTGGCGGAAGAAATACGCCACGTCTGGTCATGCCCTTATTGCAGAAATTTTGGTGACTTAAAATCCATTCTATACATGTTTCTTTGTTTCTGCAGCAGGTGCATGGATTTCTGCAAACACCATTCTAATATATGGAACAGACACAGAATTGTCTGTAATAAATCTGCCGCTTGTCAATTACGTTTTGGAACTTACAGTTGTTTCAGGTGGAACTGTGAAATGAAACAAAGGAACATGAAATTAGTTCACAATAAATTCTATTCACGTTATTATCAACCCAGACCATAATTACAATGTACAAATGATGCCGCCGGAAAGAGTTAGATGACAAATTAATCTCTGCTTCATGCCCACCAATTCCAACCAATGTTACAGCTCCAATGCAACGTAGATCAAAAAATAAAGAACATTTTCAAAAAGAATATTGAATGAATATGCTACTGTTTTGTGAATAAAGCTCCTATGCAGACCTATGTCTCTATGGTATGAGACTGCGAACAAACCTACTATTTCTACTTTGTAAAAGTGAAGCAGTATATTAATATGTTGGTTTCTTTTGACATATTCGGGCTCGATAATATCGAACTGTAAAGGCAGTTGCGAGGACCGCCATATTTATATTAGCTCCACTATGACCATGGTTTACAAGCAACCGACTAGGAATTCAATCAAATAATCATTGGGAGAATAGAATATCACTTACCGCAAATATAGTTCTTGCAGCATTGGTCATTTCCTGAGATTTCAACCAAGGTAAAACTTAAGTCACAAGTTGGGATGAAGCAGGTAACACCCTCACATATTCCCTGTAATGGAAGCAGATACAGATATTGAAAATGTGTCTAATCTTTATTACATTGCCTATATTATAAATAGCCAGAAATTCATTTTTGAAAAGAACATGGTAATAGGTCTGTTTCCGATAATGGTTGAAAGACATACCTTAGTAGGAGTTACCACCCCTGGAGTTGTGGGAATTGCTGTTAACAAAACACAAGATTGTTATAAGTTCATTCTCAAATATTGTCATTTTCTATACAATTCTGGCACTAATCCTTGAATGGTAATAACTATACACTCAGTACTACGTGTGGTGGAGTCGCTCATATTCAGGTTTCCTCTGCTCACTTACGGCATTCATATTTTGGGCAGCAGTTGGTTTCAGGGTCTTCAGTTCTAAATGGTGGGACGCCATCTTCACAATCAGGAGGGGGATTGCATTGCTCTCTGCACTCTGTAATGAAAGAGAAAGTTATTTTTTCTATATAGAGACTGCAAAGTATTAGATCTGAAATTCCCTCAACAAAAACTGATATCTAGAATTAAAGCGAATAAAGTGGAGATTTCTATTGATATCAGTCCAGTTCTACTAAATTGCAATAAGTGCATTGTAAAAGAAGGGATTCCCTCCAGTCCGGAGCAATTTATGTTAGGGAATTGAATTATGAGCAGTTCCCCAACATATTATTGTTGGAATTGTTCTTATTACACATTATTCTAATAATAAGCCAGCAGGTGTCTGTATTTGGTGAGTGGAGGGTAGTAGTAGGGAATTTGGTGTCTCACAGCCTTATTAATAAAAATGACTCCTCCAAATTTCAAAGGCTCTAAGCTTATCGTAGGATATTCCACTCCTGGGACCCCCAGTGATCAGCTGTAATCTGCAGGGAAACCTGGCAACAAGTGTTTAATTAACCTGCAGCGCCTCCATAGGAGAAATAAAGTATTACATGATGCCCATTGAAATCGATAAGACATTTGTGTAATTTACAGCTGAGATGTCCGCTAGAAACAAAGAGAGATGCTTTTTGTAACCACTCTATGCCCTGGTTACTTAATGGAGGCCCTAAACTAGAAACCCTCCTCTAATTACTCAGGATGCTGTAATATATGTATGTAAAATGGGTTTAATTAGCAATATTTCATTATATTCTATATTTGTCTTATGTGCATTGTGAGTTATGATAGAAATACTTACCACACACAAAGTGTGGACAACATTCATCAGCCCAAGGGTAGACTTGGATAGTAGCGCCAATCTTGGTACAGGTCACAGGCTCGCAAACCACATTCTGACATGGATTCTGTAATAGATAGAGACAATATCATATTAACAAGCGTGCATATGGTTAATGTAGAGGTTTCCAATCATTATATAAAATCCCCAAACATAATCTGCCATTGTCTCTCTGCATGTCCAAACTATTGATTCCCACAGAAATACCTTTTCTTACCCAGTAGATCCTTTACGGATCCATCACCAATGACGACTTATGGGTGTACATATCAGGCTTGAGTGATCGCTTGGTAACTCAAAGGGATATAATGCACCTGTATATAAATACCCTGGCCAAGGCAGAGTGGCTTCATGCCCTCCAAGGTACTTAACATTCAGGGCACTCTCCTTATAAGCCTCCCCCTTCCAGACACACCGCTGTATAATGGGATTATTCTGAGCGTGCAAAGAGGAGGAAGGCCCATAAAAATATAGGCTTTGCTCTTCAATGTGCGTTTGACTGTCTGTGTCAGTATTAGTACATATCAGATCTTAGTACATATAATATTTCTGTATAATCTGTCTGTAACTTACAGGTGTTTCTGGTATAGTAGGAGGGATAGGGGTCTGTAAGAAAACAGAAATGTCAATGAAACAACAACATGAATGGATATCTACACTGTATGGGTATGATAACACGGCTTATTTTCGGCCGTTTTTCGGGCCATAAACGTCCGAAAAACGGCCTAAAACTAGGAAGCAGAACGCCTCCAAACATGTGCCCATTGATTTCAATGGGAAAAACGTCTTTCTTTTCCGATGGGCCATTTTTTTGCGCAGCCGTATTGAAAAACGGCCGTGAAAAAGAAGTGTATGTCAGTTCTTCAGCCGTTTTTGGAGCCGTTTTTCATAGACTCTATTGAAAAACAGCTCCAAAAATGGCCATAAAAAATGCGGCGAAAAACGCGAATATTATAAAAAAAAAATGTCTGAAAATCAGGAGCTGTTTCCCTTTAAAACAGCTCCGGATTTTCATACGTTTTTTATTTTGTGTGTGCACAAACTCTCAAGTGAAAACAGCTCATGATTTTCAGATGTTTTTTAAGCCGCTCGCGATTTTCGCAGCGCTTTTTGCGGCATAATTTACGGCTGTTTTTGGATCTGTTTTCAATAGAGTCAATGAAAAACGGCTCTAAAAACGTCCCAAGACGTGACCTGCACTTCTTTTTCATGGATGTTTTTCAAAACGGCCGCGTAAAAAAACGGGCCATCGGAACGGAACGACGTTTTTCCCTTTGCAATCAATGGGCAGATGTTTGGAGGCGTTCTGCTTCCGATTTTTCGGCCATTTACGGCCTGAAACATGTCCAAAAAAACCCCTGTGTGAACATACCCTAAGGGCATGACCAGACGTGGCGGAATTGCTCTGGAATTCCGCTGTGGACAGTCTGCAGCGGAAATGCGCAGAGTACACGTTTCTCCATTACCTTCCACAGCTTTTTAGTAGGGTTCGTTTACACGTTGCGGACAATTCTCTCTATCAGTGCAGGACAGAGAGATGGGACAGCCCTTTCCCTAGTAAAAGTAAAAAGAAATTCATACTTACCCGACCGTTGTCTTGGTGACGCGTCCCTCTTTCGCATAGGCTGCGGTGCGGAATTTGGTGTCCGCAGCATACACTGGTTGTTGCAGACGTGTAGCGGACTTGTTGCGGACTCATTGCCGAATTTCTCCATTGACTTCAATGGAGAGTCAAAATTCCGCAATGAAGTCCGCAGATGTTATGTGTGCTGCGGAGCGTATTGGTTTTACTAACATGACATTTCTTCATTCTGGCTGGACCTATGTATTTCTAGGTCTACAGCCAGACTGAGGAAGTCAATGGGGCTCCCGTAATTACGGGTGACTACGTGTGTGCACCCGTAATTACCGGAGCGTTGCTAGGCGACGTCAGTAAATAGTCACTGTCCAGGGTGCTGAAAGAGTTAAGCGATCGGCAGTAACTGTTTCAGCACCCTGGACAGTGACTTCCGATCACAATATACATCAACCTGTAAAAAACCGAGAACTCCCTGCTTCTTCCTCCAGTCCGGCCTCCCAGGATGACCCAAGATGACATTTCAGTCCAAGTGACGGCTGCAGCCAATAACAGGCCAATTACAGACTGCAGCGGTCACATGGACTGCCGCGTCATCCAGGGAGGTCGGGCTGGATGGCGAAAGAGGGACGCGTCACCAAGACAACGGTCGGGTAAGTATGAATTTCTTTTTACTTTTACTAGGGAAAGGGCTGTCCCATCTCTCTGTCCTGCACTGATAGAGAGAAGGGAAGCACTCTTCCCCTCAATATGCAATGGCTAGTCAGCATCAATTTAATGCCCATTTTAGGCAAAGCCGCAACAGAATCTGCAACGCAAATTCTGTGCGGCATTGATGCGGGCATACCCTTAGGGCACGTTCTGATGTGGCGGAATTGCTATTGAATTCCGCTGCGGACAGTCCGCAGTGGAATTCTGCAGCGGACGTTTTTTACATTTGTATCTATACATTTTTTGGAAAGTTAGTGCAGACGTTG
The DNA here is from genome assembly GCF_050947455.1 of Rhinoderma darwinii. Taxonomy (NCBI): domain Eukaryota; kingdom Metazoa; phylum Chordata; class Amphibia; order Anura; family Rhinodermatidae; genus Rhinoderma; species Rhinoderma darwinii. The sequence continues at coordinate 47,463,406 of NC_134696.1, read as the reverse complement.
CGGAAAAATCCGCTGCGGACCATAGGCTGCGGTGCGGAATTTTCAGTCCGCAGCATGCACTGTCTGTTGCGGAGAAAAAGCGGAATTTCACTGTGTATTTCAGCCTTTGCAATGCAAAAACTGAAATCTGTGGCAAGTCCGCTATCTTTTTTGCAACGTCTGAATTACCTGTCAAATATGCAAATGTTGGTGCAGATTCGTTGCGTACTTGCCCCAAATCTGCACCAACATTTGCAGCGGAAAAACTCTGCCACGTCTGAACATGTCCTATACATGCCCTTTCCTATACATTTTTAGGAAAATTAGTTCAGACGTTGCAGAAAATAACTGTGTGGAAATCAGACTGCGGTGCAGAATTTTCCCATTGAATAGCCCCATTGAATTGCATAGATCCTTGTACTGTCCGTTTTTTTAACAGACATCACATGGACGTATAATAAGGCCTAATTCAGACATGTGGTATAGGACTAGAGTTTTGTACTATTGGTAAAACCTTGGTGTCTACATGCAAATGAACTGTAAGAGAGATACTAACGGTATCTAATTAATATTATGAATATCCAAATATTATTTTACTTACTGGGATTTCCGTGGGAGGAGAAATAGGAGGGGCTGAAATAAAGAAGGGAATTGTCATCAGTGATTGGTTGCTCATGATATAAAATAGGACTTGCCCCATGACATACAGTGAAGGAAATAAGTATTTGATCCTTTGCTGATTTTGTAAGTTTGCCCACTGTCAAAGACATGAACAGTCTAGAATATTTAGGCTGGGTTAATTTTACCAGTTAGAGATAGATTATATTAAAAAAAAAAAAGAAAATCACATTGTCAAAATTATATATATTTATTTGCATTGTGCACAGAGAAATAACTATTTGATCCCTTTGGCAAACAAGACTTAATACTTGGTGGCAAAACCCTTGTTGGCAAGCACAGCAGTCAGACGTTTTTTGTAGTTGATGATGAGGTTTGCACACATGTTAGATGGAATTTTGGCCCACTCCTCTTTGCAGATCATCTGTAAATCATTAAGATTTCGAGGCTGTCGCTTGGCAACTTGGATCTTCAGCTCCCTCCATAAGTTTTCGATGGGATTAAGGTCTGGAGACTGGCTAGGCCACTCCATGACCTTAATGTGCTTCTTTTTGAGCCACTCCTTTGTTGCCTTGGCTGTATGTTTCGGGTCATTGTCGTGCTGGAAGACCCAGCCACGAGCCATTTTTAATGTCCTGGTGGAGGGAAGGAGGTTGTCACTCAGGATTTGACGGTACATGGCTCCATCCATTCTCCCATTGATGCGGTGAAGTAGTCCTGTGCCCTTAGCAGAGATACACCCCCAAAACATAATGTTTCCACCTCCATGCTTGACACTGGGGACGGTGTTCTTTGTGTCATAGGCAGCATTTCTCTTCCTCCAAACACGGCGAGTTGAGTTAATGTCAAAGAGCTCAATTTTAGTCTCATCTGACCACAGCACCTTCTCCCAATCACTCTCAGAATCATCCAGATGTTCATTTGCAAACTTCAGACGGGCCTGTACATGTGCCTTCTTGAGCAGAGGGACCTTGCGGGCACTGCAGGATTTTAATCCATTACGGCGTAATGTGTTACCAATGGTTTTCTTGGTGACTGTGGTCCCAGCTGCCTTGAGATCATTAACAAGTTCCCCCCGTGTAGTTTTCGGCTGAGCTCTCACCTTCCTCAGGATCACGAGGTGAGATTTTGCATGGAGCCCCAGATCGATGTCGATTGACAGTCATTTTGTATGTCTTCCATTTTCTTACTATTGCACCAACAGTTGTCTCCTTCTCACCCAGCGTCTTACTTATGGTTTTGTAGCCCATTCCAGCCTAGTGCAGGTCTATGATCTTGTTCCTGACATCCTTAGAAAGCTCTTTGGTCTTGGTCTGACTGATTAATTGAGTTTGTGGACAGGAGTCTTTTATACAGGTGACCATGTAAGATAGCTGTCTTTAATGCAGGCACCAAGTTGATTTTGAGCGTGTAACTGGTCTGGAGGAGGCTGAACTCTTAATGGTTGGTAGGGGATCAAATAGTTATTTCTCTGTGCACAATGCAAATAAATATATATAATTTTGACAATGTGATTTTCTGTTTTTTTTTAATATAATCTATCTCTCACTGGTCAAATTAACCTAGCCTAAAAATTCTAGACTGTTCATGTCTTTGACAGTGGGCAAACTTACAAAATCAGCAAGGGATCAAATACTTATTTCCTTCACTGTAAATGTGTGGCGGATCATGCAAAAACTGTAAAGTGTGGGTGTTTAGTACTTACGGCATTCATAGGTTGGACAACACTCGGTGTCTGTATTGATTGTCACTTTTGGTATTTGCCCATCACAATAAGGAGGTGGCCTGCATGGTTGGCACTCTGTAAGATCAATGAAGTAAACCATTTGTATAAGTGATACGTGAAGTATTCACACCCAGGCTACCTCAAATCAGTGTATGGTCTAGAGCAGGGTTCCCCAACTGTAGCTCGTCGCAAGCTGTGAGGGCATGCTGGGCGTTATGGTTTTACAAGCTGGTCTAGAGTGTGTATTATTCCTTTATGGCATTGATCATTCATAGACAAACATGCCCCATGTAAATAAAATATCCCAAGTTTCAAGTAACTTACGGCATTCAAATAACTGACAGCATTGACTTTCCAACCCGATAAACACGGACAATTCTCCCTCCTTGGTGCACTCTTTCACTTCTTCACACACAATGCCTGCGCACACGTCCTGTAAAAATAAAATGATGGCCATTGATTATTTATCAGCGGACAAACCTTGTACAATGCGTGATTCAGTAGGAAGCTGCAGCTTATACTTACAGGTGGAGGAGTTGTCAAAGGACTGGGCGTGGTTGTGACTACTGCAATACAAAACATTCAGTCTGAACAAAAACTTTACTAATATATCATAGGAAAATAATGGGTCTATAAAGATGATATTTTCCACAAATATGTATGAATCTAAAAAACATATAAATACAGTTTGTAAGTGGAATAATAAATTGGAATTGTTAACAGGTTTAGCTACACACAGCAGGTACGTCTGGTACAGATTAGAAATGAGTCTGTTTTTCCCCGTTGCAGCCCTACTCTTGTTTATAGGCTGTGTCTGGTCTTGTGATTCAGTCTCATTCTCTTGAAGGGGACTGAGTTGCAATACCAGACACAGCCTAAAGGCAAGAGTGGCGCTGTTCCTGGGAAAAAAAAACACAGACTCCATAATCTAATCTCCTGCCATTTATAACTGTAGGTGTGAAAGAAGTGTCACCAACTATATTCAAGATGTTAACTAACGGACACTTGTCTTACGGCATTCATAGAGTGGGCAGCAGTCATCCTCTGGGTTTGATTTCACTATCACTGTTGCACCTTCATCACAATTGGCGACAGCACATTTGGACACATCGCAAGGCTGTTGGGTAAAGAAAAGCAAATATTAATGTAAGGAACATAAGACCATCACTGATACTTCTCATGTACAGCTTTATTAAGGAGGTATTCAGAGCCGTGTGCATAGACCCGGTAGGGTGGCACATGGAGTCCTTACAGCTTTGTACTACTCCATAATTCGAGTGCTGCCATATGATGCCTCCATACATACGCTACCAGTTTTTCCCTGTTGGATTAATACAGCAGACTTACATATACCTTCATATGAAGTCCGAGGCATTTGGAGTTACAGTATGACCCCATAGACTGCTATATATGTATACATAAACCCTTACATGCGGTTTTGTGGCGGGGGAATAACGGTGCACTCTTTGCTTTAGAATAAATCACTGTCACTGAATACAATTTCATTTGCTGCATAATTGTACTATAAATGATGAGGTTTAGAGCTATTAAGATGAAGGGTGCTTACCTCCGGAGTTGGAGGAGGCTGTAAAATAAATGAGACAATATTTTAATATAAAACAAATTAATAAATAAAAAATTCTAATAAAAAAATGCATTCAATTACAGCATTAGACTACGATCACATCTGCGTTGGGACTCCGTTCATGAGTTCCGTCTGAGCTTTGAGCGAAGTCATGAACGTAATCCTAACTGAAACAAACGGAAACCATAGGTTTCCGTTTGCATCACCATTGATTTCAATGGTGACGGATCCAATGCAAATGGTTTTCACCGTTGTTTAAGGGTTCAGTCGTTTTGAACAGAGTCCCATTCAATTCCCTCTAAGACAATAAAGAATGAACATGACACTGAATAGTTTTGGGACTTACAGTTGTTTCAGGTGGAACTGTGAAATGAAACAAAGGAACATGAAATTAGTTCCCAATAAATTCTATTCACGTTATTATCAACCCAGACCATAATTACAATGTACAAATGATGCCGCCGGAAAGAGTTAGATGACAAATTAATCTCTGCTTCATGCCCACCAATTCCAACCAATGTTACAGCTCCAATGCAACGTAGATCAAAAAATAAAGAACATTTTCAAAAAGAATATTGAATGAATATCCTACTGTTTTGTGAATAAAGCTCCTATGCAGACCTATGTCTCTATGGTATGAGACTGCGAATAAACCTACTATTTCTACTTTGTAGAAGTGAAGCAGTATATTAATATGTTGGTTTCTTTTGACATATCGCGTCTTGATAATATCGAACCGTAAAGGCAGTTGCGAGGACCGCCATATTTATATTAGCTCCACTATGACCATGGTTTACAAGCAATCGACTAAGAATTTAATTAAATAATCATTGGGAGAATAGAATATCACTTACCGCAAATATAGTTCTTGCAGCATTGGTCATTTCCTGAGATTTCAACCAAGGTAAAACTTAAGTCACAAGTTGGGATGAAGCAGGTAACACCCTCACATATTCCCTGTAATGGAAGCAGATACAGATATTGAAAATGTGTCTAATCTTTATTACATTGCATATATTATTACCGTTATATAGGAGATTGTGAGCACAAGTTGCACTGTCCTCAACATTAGGTGCCCCTTACAGTAAAAAACACTATTTTTGTTAAGACAAACCCTTGACAGTTAGGGTATGTACACACGCACTGTTTTCATACGTAATTCAGGGGTTTTACGCCTCGCATTACGCCTGAAAAAACGGCTCCATTACGCCTACAAACATCTGCCCATTGCTTGCAATGGGTTTTACGATGTTCTGAGGTGTCATTTTACGCGTCGCTGTCAAAAGACCAGGCGTGAAAAGACGCCCGCATCAAAGAAGTGCATGTCACTTCTTGGGACGTTTTTGGAGCCATTTTTCATTGACTCCATTGAAAAACATCTCCAATAATGTCCGTAAAATATGCCGCGGAAAACTGAGTATTTACAAAAACATCTGAAAAACAGGAGCTGTTTTCAGGCGAAAACAGCTCCGTAATTTCAGATGTATTTTGCTACTACGGGTGAACATACCCATATAGTGTCACCCTGGTTAGATAACAACGCCTTAATATAGTGTTATAATCAGATACAGCAATAATACAGCACATCAGCCTTGGGAATTCAAGTTCCAACAAGCTTTTCTGTCACTCATCAGCAGGATGCTGGCTATTTTATGGCAGTCTGTAGTCTATGTCCCATTCACAGAATACAGGCCGCCACTAATGGGATATATTACATTGCATGGGGGCTCAGTAGTTAGCGCTGTTGCTTTGGAACTCTAGAGTCCAGGATTTGAATCCGACCATGGGCAACATCTGCATGGGGTTTGTATGTTCTCCATGGGTTTCATCCCACACTCAAAAAACATGTAAATAGGGCATTTAGAGTGTGAGTCCCACTGGGGACAGCTAGTAATGACAACGTCTGTACAGCGCTGCAGAATATGTTGGTGCTATGAAGGCAACATGGTTAAATTGACAGAAATTTATTTTTGAAAAGAACATGGTAATAGGTCTGTTTCCGATGATGGTTAAAAGACATACCTTAGTAGGAGTTACCACCCCTGGAGTTGTGGGAATTGCTGTTAACAAAACACAAGATTGTTATAAGTTCATTCTCAAATATTGTCATTTTCTATACAATTCTGGTACTAATCCTTGAATGGTAATAACTATACACTCAGTACTACGTATGGTGGAGTCGCTCATATTCAGGTTTCCTCTGATCACTTACGGCATTCATAGTTTGGGCAGCAGTTGTTTTCGGGGTCTTCAGTTCTGAATGGTGGGACGCCATCTTCACAATCAGGAGGGGGATTGCATTGCTCTCTGCACTCTGTAATGAAAAACAAAGTAAATTTTTCCATATAGAAACTGCAAAATATTAGGGGTGAAATTCCCTCAACACAAACTGATATCTAGAATTAAAGCGAATAAAGTGGAGATTTCTATTGATATCAGTCCAGTTCTGCTGAATTGCAATAAGTGCATTGTAAAAGAAGGGATTCCCTCCAGTACGGAGCAACTTATGTTAGGGAATTGAATTATGAGCAGTTCCCTAACATATTATTGTTGGAATTGTTCTTATTACACATTATTCTAATAATAAGCGAGCAGGTGTCTGTATTTGGTGAGTGGAGGGTAGCAGTAGGGAATTTGGTGTCCCACAGCCTTATTAATAAAAATGACTCCTCCAAACTTAAAAGGCTCTAGGCTTATCGTAGGATATTCCACTCCTGGGACCCCCAGTGATCAGCTGTAATCTGCAGGGAAACCTGGCAACAAGTGTTTAATTAACCTGCAGCGCCCCCATAGGAGAAATAAAGCATTACATGGTGGCCATTGAAATCGATGAGACATTCGTGTAATGTACAGCTATGCCGGGTCCTCTAGAAGCAAAGAGAGATGCTCTTTGTAACCACTCTATGCTCTGTTACTTAATGGAGGCCCTAAACTAGAAACCCCCCTTTATTTACTTAGGATGCCCTAATATACGTATTTAAATGGGGTTCATAAGCAATATTTCATTAAATTCTATATTTGTCTTATGTGCATTGTGAATTATGATAGAAATACTTACCACACACAAAGTGTGGACAACATTGATCAGCCCAAGGGTAGGCTTGGACAGTAGCGCCAATCTTGGTACAGGTCACAGGCTCGCAAACCACATTCTGACATGGATTCTGTAATAGATAGAGACAATATCATATTAACAAGCGTGCATATGGTTAATGTAGAGGTTTCCAATCATTATATAAAATCCCCAAACATAATCTGCCATTGTCTCTCTGCATGCCCAAACTATTGATTCCCACAGAAATACCTTTTCTTACCCAGTAGATCCTTTACGGATCCATCACCAATGACGACTTATATATTATGCTTGAGAAAGGCTCCCACTGAGCTGAAACGTTGCATGTGGAATTAAACAGGATCACTTTTTTCACTTATTTGGTAGTGCTGTCTCACTTTCCTCTATCTACATTGAAGGGTCATTGGACTATGACCTAGGAGGCATGCACCCATCTTAGCTGTGTGTCCAGTGCTGCTGATCTATATCTATCGATGACGACTTATTGGTGTATATATAAGGCTTGAGTGATCGCTTGGTAACTCAAAGGGATATAATGCACCTGTATATAAATACCCTGGCCAAGGCAGAGTGGCTTCATGCCCTCCAAGGTACTTAACATTCAGGGCACTCTCCTTGTAAGCCTCCCCCTTCCAGACACACCGCTGTATAATGGGATTATACTGATTGTCCATAAAAATATAGGCTTTGCTCTTCAATGTGCGTTTGACTGTCTGTGTCAGTATTAGTACATATCAGATCTTAGTACATATAATATTTCTGTATAATCTGGCTGTAACTTACAGGTATTTCCGGTGTAGTAGGAGGGATAGGAGTCTGTAAGAAAACAGAAATGTCAATGAAACAACAACATGGATATCTACACTGTAATACCACTGCTGAACCACTGGAGTAAAAACAATATTACAATCAGTTTTAGGTTCAGTTTTCATAATGGCTATCGTTTTATCTGCCATATTGAAAAATTTGTAATTTGCTCCTCAGCGTAAGACTACAAGACGCCGCTGTTTACTTACTGTGAGTGCCAAGACAGTGAAAGTTTGTTGTCTGATGCTAAGGAGCAACTGAGAACAGAATTTTAAATCTTATGTGGAATGTCAAATACTTTTGTGTCAAAAAAGACAAACGTATAGTAGGTATGATACCTTTATTGGCTAACCATAAGGCTGGGTTCACACAACCTATTTTCAGGCTTAAACGAGGCGTATTATGCCTCGTTTTACGCATGAAAATAGGGCTACAATACGTCGGCAAACATCTGCCCATTCATTTGAATGGGTTTGCCGAGGTACTGCGCAGACAACCTGTAATTTACGCGTCGTCGTTTGACAGCTGTCAAACGACGACGCGTAAATTGACTGCCTCGGCAAAGAAGTGCAGGACACTTATTTGCAACGTAATTTGAGCCGTTCTTCATTGAAGTCAATGAAGCACGGCTCAAGATTTACAAGCGTCACAGACGCCTCGTATATTACGAGGAGGAGCTTTTACGGCTGAAACGAGGCAGCTGTTTTCTCCTGAAAACAGTCTGTCTTTTCAGACGTAAAAGCCTCTCATCGTGTGCACATACCCTTAAAGTTCAAAGGTATCGTACCTACTATACTTTTGTCTTTTTTGACACAAAAGTATTTGACATTGCATATTGTTTCTGGCTAACACGGCACTACACTATTGTTTTACTGTAAATCTTATCTGAACCAATTGCCCACATTTACTAAGACTGGCATTTTTTTTATACCAGTCAAAGTGAAGGAGGTATTTTGAGTCATTTGAGTCAAATTCCTTAAAGGTTGCATGTTTCTTTATAATTTTGGAGCATATTGACCTCATAAACAGGCAGAAAATCAAGTGTAGATTTGCGCCAGAAATTTGCACCTTTTTCTAATGATTTCATTTAATAAATTCGACTTAAACTCTTTCTCCTTGCAGACTTCAACCACTTGAGGGGGCAGTGAATGGACATAATTGTACGCACTAGTTTAGCTTTGAAAGCGCATTGTACAAGTCACAAGGAAAGGTCCCTTCAGATTTAATTGTGACTGGAGCTACCCATTAAAAAACAACATTGAATATGAAAAACACCAATGTACTTACTGTTATCAATATTTGAGGTGGCGCTGTTGCTATAATAAAAGAAAAACATAGAAATATTTTATTCAGGAAATGATCAGTTCAAGTGAAAACAATGCCCAAACATGCCACGTGTCACCTGACACATATTGATCTATCATGCCTCTTCCATTACATCACACAATATGTTTTATGTGTCTATGAAGCCTGGCTGTGGTCAAGTGGCTGCAGGGAGGTAATGCCGTAGGTGACTGAAGTCGCTGTATAGCAAAAACCTTATTCATGGCAAAGTTTGCTTTAATCTGGATCAAATCGATGCGTTCTATAACTCCCATCATGCTTTGACATCAGCAGGCTGGGAACCACAGTTTATAAAAAGTGCATAGTATAGTGATGTGGCTATGACAACACTTGCTTGCTTTCCGTGAACTTTGTATTAGATACTATAACAATTATCCTCTAGATTAAGGCCTCATGCACACAAACGTGTATTCATGTCTACAATTCATTCGCAAAAATGTGGATGAATTGCGTGCCCATTCATTTCTATGGGCTCATGAACACGACCGTGGTTTACACGGACCGTGTGGGGGCCGCAATTTAAATAAATGCACATCTCCTGTGTGCACAACTCCGTGATTGCGGAGCGCCCGCAGATAACACTCCGTGGGCCGCCCGTGCCGTAATCACGGACTGTGCACACGCCTATGGCCGTGTGCATGAGGCCTAACTCTTAGGCTCTGTTTACACTGGCGTATTGGCTATCGGTTTTCCATAATGGATCAATTATGATGCTTTCTGTAACTAATCTACCAGATCTTGATAGATCCTATTGACGTATGATGGGTCCATTAGGTTTTTATCTTTACTGGATAGAATCGTGCAGCTTTTCTATTGCTACACTCATTTTAAATGAATACTTACGGCATGTATAGATTGGACAGCACTGTATTTCTGTGTCAAACTCCACTATTGGGATGAATTCACCACAGTTTGGAACAGGGCTGCAGGGTTGACATACTGTAGGACAAAATATAAGGGTTTATTATGTGTACCGCTTTCTCCCCACTCTTGTACACTGTGCTTCCAGTTATAATATTTTACAGTCAAATTCTCCTGATCTGGCATTTTATAGTCCATAAATTCTGACTGTCCAACAATTAGGAAACAATCAAAGAGATAGTAGCATATTGTATGTTAGAATTATATTTCAAGGTGTTGTTTGCTTTGGATAATCCCTTTGTGTTAGAAGCCTGAATCCATTTCTTTAAAGGTGTATTCTGTCATTTAAAGTGATTGCTAGGAGGTGCCATCAATTTATGATCCTCTGTGACCCCCACCAATTCTTAAAATGATTGGGCTACGGTGCTGATAGCTCTGTGTCCCGTTTACTGTTTTTCTCTGTACAGCAGCGCGGCTGGCGCCCCATTCGCTCGCTGTGCAGAGAACTGCAGCACAGCCCCATACTCGTGAATGGGGCTCTGCTGCAGTTCTCTGCACAGACGGGTGGCTGGGAGCACTACTGTACAGGAAAAACTTAAAAGGGGACTAAGCACCAAATTAGTGCTGCAGCCCATTCATTCCTTGGATCGGTCCCAGAGGTAAGACCCCCACCAATCATAAAGTATTGGCATATTCTAGGCATAAGCCATCAATTTACGAGATGGAAATATCCCTTTAGAAGTAAAGATCCTAAATATTAGTGCCTATAGAATAGAACCCACTCTTAAGATTAGTTTATCCTACCAGACCTGTTCTGTTGTGTTATCCCCTTGGTTTATCTATATTCACCAAATGGTTTCCTACCAGTTACAACTTACCACATTTGTAGGCTGGACAGCATGGATCATCTCCTCCAACAAACTCTTGAAATGACCCTACTTTAAAGCAATCAATGACTGGACATTCATATCCACTACAGTCCTTCTAGAATAACGTAAAACATTGTACATTAATAATAAGAAATAATAAAAACAACAACTAATTAGGGATAACTGTTGGTCATGGTGTTGGATCGTACTTACATTTGTTGTGGTAATTTCTGGAGGGGATGGTGAAGTTGGTTGTGGTACTGCAAACAAAAATAAGAAATGAAAGCTCTGCATTGTCATAGCTACATTGAATTTATTCTGCATTGTATAGTAAAATGGTAAAATATAATTTGTCTATGCAGCCGTTTCCCAAACGGGATACACAATTCTTTTTCCTCCATAAACAGTGTCAATCTCTCGATATAGAAAGCTGTTACAGCCTCGTCTCTGTTATTAGGATCCCTGATAATTTATAACAGTCTACATGCAACTAAAAGGTAACCCTTAATATATTTTTCATTAAAAACTTCACAGGGATGGAGGAATGTAGTTATTAAATCCATTTACATTGTGTATGTACTTATTAATTTAATATATATAAGTATTTGGTTACTATTTTGTAATACATTTTACTAGGTTATCTATCTGTTTGGTAAACCCCTTTTTTTAAGAACTATACCTTGTTCAGGACCTCCATAAATTAACTTGAACAGAGAGTGGCTACAAAGAGCATCTCTTTTACTGGAGGACCTGGTTTGCCTGTGTAGTACACAAATTACCCATTTATTTCAATGGGCACCATGTAATTCTCCATTTACCCTGCGGAGGTGCTGCAGGGGAATTGAACTCTTGCTAACGGCAACGTTTTTAAAATATGTCAACCTGACAAATATATATATCCTTCTTACTATTTGTTGTCACCAAAACATCTTATTAGCAATAGTGTATTATATTAAAATTAAAAGAAACTTACCACATTCATACAAGGGACAGCAGATATCATTGGGGTTCGATCTCACAATTAGTACGTCACCATGGCGACATTCTTTTACAATGCATGTGACACCACTACATGGCTGTAGGAACAGAGAAAACTGTGAATAACTATGTGATCATCACCATTATATCAGTTTTTCTGTAAGCTACCACATTATTGCTATCTGGTGTAGTATTTTGATGGCTCATTTATAAAAAGCTGTTTTCTTGGCACTAATATATAATTCCTCTCTACCAAAATTCTTACTACCCCACAACAACTACAACTATCCAACTGTGAAAATGTGATTTTGCTTAATTAATTGTGCTGAAAAAATATATATAATCTGTGATTCTCTGTACCAGCAGATGGAAAACGAAATCAGCTGGTTAAGGGAACTTACCTCAATAGGTGTGGGTGTAACCGGCTATAAGACAAAGAACAAAACAATACTGTTAGCAAAATATCTTTTACAATATACAAACTATATTTAAAGAAAGTAAACCTAATGCTAGCCAACAGCTCTGGGTCTATGTTAATAAAGGACTTGTGTCTATGGGGACAGGCCAACTGTCCTTCAATGATGATGTCAAAGGAAACATGGACTGGACCCTATTGTTTTCTCCTAGTCTTCATAGAAATCACATGGCATTTGGTTGGCCTTAATGAGTGTCTTAAAGAGGTTTTCCAAGTTTGCATTTTTTTGTGGTCACTATACTTAGGCTTTCCTCCACACTACCTGTTTAATTAACTTATGATTTCAAAAGTGCCCCATTCCTCTGCTCTTGCCTCGCGTCACGTGACATCTGACATTACGTTTCCTTCAGACTCTAGTGCCATATACCGACCACCCAACAGTCTTAGCCCAGTATACGGCACGTCACTAGTGAGGGGGCGTACAGTGAAGGAAATAAGTATTTGATCCCTTGCTGATTTTGTAAGTTTGCCCACTGACAAAGACATGAACAGTCTAGAATTTTTAGGCTAGGTTAATTTTACCAGTGAGAGATAGATTATATAAAAAAAAAAAAAAGAAAATCACATTGTCAAAATTATATATATTTATTTGCATTGTGCACAGAGAAATAAGTATTTGATCCCCTACCAAACATTAAGGGTTCAGCCTCCTCCAGACCAGTTACACGCTCCAAATCAACTTGGTGCCTGCATTAAAGACAGCTGTCTTACATGGTCACCTGTATAAAAGACTCTTGTCCACAGACTCAATTAATCAGTCTGACTCTAACCTCTACAACATGTGCAAGGCCAAAGAGCTTTCTAAGCATGTCAGGGACAAGATCATAGACCTGCACAAGGCTGGAATGGGCTACAAAACCATAAGTAAGACGCTGGGTGAGAAGGAGACAACTGTTGGTGCAATAGCAAGAAACTGGAAGACATACAAAATGACTGTCAATCGACATCGATCTGGGGCTCCATGCAAAATCTCACCTCGTGGGGTATCCTTGATCCTGAGGAAGGTGAGAGCTCAGCCGAAAACTACACGGGGGGAACTTGTTAATGATCTCAAGGCAGCTGGGACCACAGTCACCAAGAAAACCATTGGTAACACATTACGCCGTAATCCATTCTCCCATTGATGCGGTGAAGTAGTCCTGTGCCCTTAGCAGAGAAACACCCCCAAAACATAATGTTTCCACCTCCATGCTTGACAGTGGGGACGGGGTTCTTTGGGTCATAGGCAGCATTTCTCTTCCTCCAAACACGGCGAGTTGAGTTAATGCCAAAGAGCTCAATTTTAGTCTCATCTGACCACAGCACCTTCTCCCAATCACTATATCCACAGCGGCCCCTCTGTCTAGGCTTCTGCTCACCTCTTCATAAAAACAAATCAGGTTGGTTTGACAGCTTCTGTCCTTTGTAAAACCGTGCTGGCTGTCACTTATAATACTATTTATTGTCACATAATTCTGTATATAGTCCCTCAATAGCCCCTCAAACATTTTCCCCACAATTGATGTTAAGCTTACTGGTCTATAATTACCCGGCGAAGACCTAGAGCCCTTTTTGAAAATAGGCACCACATTTGCCCTGCGCCAGTCCCTTGGCACTATACCAGTCATGAGAGACTCTCTAAATATTATGAAGAGGGGGACAGAAATAACTGAACTAAGCTCCTTAAGAACTCTAGGGTGTAGCCCATCTGGTCCCGGGGCCTTGTGTACGTTTATTTTATTTAATTTAGCTTGCACCATATCTACATTCATCCAACTCAGTATATCAACTGATATATTAACAGCACTGGCAGCGGCTACATCAGCTGCTCTTTCTTCTCTTGTATATACAGAGCGGAAGAACCCATTTAGTAACTCTGTCTTCTCTTGATCCCCTGTGACCAACTCCCCATTACCACTATCTAAGGGTCCTACATGTTCAGACCTTGGCTTTTTTGCATTTATATACTTGAAGAATTTTTTAGGATTTGTTTTACTATCCTTGGCCACCTGCCTTTCATTTTGTATTTTTGCTGATTTTATTATCTTTTTACAGATTTTATTAAGCTCTTTATATTTTACAAAGGCTACAGCTGTACCCTCAGATTTGTATTTTTTAAATGCCCTTTTTTTGTCACGTATTGCCCTTTTTACAGAAGGTGTAAGCCATGTGGGGTTTAATTTTAGTCGTTTATACTTGTTACCTATAGGAATAAATTTTGCACTATAATTACCCAAAGTAGATTTGAAAATCTCCCATTTATCATTTGTCCCATTATTTGACATTAGTTCTTCCCAGTCTATATCCTGAATTGCAGCCTTCATCCTGGGGAAATTGGCCTTCTTAAAATTAAGTGTTTTTGCCCTCCCAGCCTGTGTCTGTTTTTTACAGTATAGGTAAAATATAACTATATTATGATCACTGTTACCGAGGTTTTCACGAACATTGACATTCCCAACAAGCTCTGCATTATTAGAAATGACCAGATCCAACAGAGCTTCACCTCTAGTCGGGTCTTCCACAAACTGGCCCATAAAATTTTCCTGGAACAGGTTGAGGAAATGTCTCCCCTTTGCAGTTGAAGTCGATCCATGACACCATATAATATCCCGGTAATTAAAATCTACCATTATCACAACAGTACCCGCCTGTGCCGCCTGCTCCATCTGTTTATATATTTGACCTTCTATCTCTTCAGTTATATTGGGGGGTCTATAGATTACACCAAAAGTAATTTTTTCAGTGTTTACCTCCCTTTGTAATTCCACCCACAAGGTTTCAACCTCCTCACAATCTTTACCCTCTAATGTCTCATTCACACTCGCCTTCATATCACTTCTCACATACAGACATGCACCACCGCCTTCATATTACTTCTCACATACAGACATACACCACCACCTTTCCTATGTGTCCTGTCTTTCCGAAACAGTGTAAAACCCTGTAGATTTACAGCCCAGTCATGTGAAGATTCCAGCCATGTTTCAGCAACACCAACTATATCTATATTTTCTTCCAGTATCAAGGCCTCCAGCTCCCCCATTTTGCTTGCTAGACTTCTGGCATTTGTGAACATACACTTTAACTTGCCTTTAAATGTTTCACTTTCAGTATCAGAAATGTGATTATTTGACATTTGGGCTTTTTTATTTTCACTGCTGTTTTGTAACGAAAGGATCTCCTTATCCAGTTGCCTAGTCTTCTCCCCACCGTCTGTTTCTCCCCCCGCCAATATAGTCTGACCCCTCTCTAACCTAACTACCCCTGTATTTTCTACATTGGCCTCCCTCCTCAGCCCTAGCCTCAATAAATGCCAGCAAAACCATTTGCTTATTGTATTGATGTAAAAAAAACATAAAGCGAAGTTAAGCTTTATATTTACTATGTTCTTTCCATATAAATGAAATGTGACATAGTTGTTGTACATATAAAGCTGAAGAAGTGCCGTTGTCCATTGTCTGCAATATCAATACGAACTATCAGCTAGAGTGACATCTATAGGCTAAAAATGGTAGTACACAATTGTATGCAGTATACTCCTAAGCACCCCCTAGTGGTGACTACAGCCACTTTAATTCTGCAGAGAATTTAGAGATTTGGGGATTTTTCTGCATAAGAAAAAAATTAACTATGCAATGTTATTTGATGCTAATACATTAATGATCTACAAAAAAAAAATGCATACAATTTTTTTTAACTTACATTTGTTGGAGGAATGACTTCATTAGCTGTAGGGAAAAAAATATGCAATTAAACCATAAACATATTAAAAACATGCACATTGCAATTCAAATAAATGGGACAGGGCAGATGCAAATTTTTTGTCTACATGTATTTATAGATGCTGTTGTTGAAGAATAAGTATACAGAGAACTAGTGTATTTACTAATGTATTTACTAGTGTATTTACTAATAGTTGAGACCAGTAAAGGAATTCTCTAATTCTATAATTATAAATAAAATGACATGGAGCATTGCACCCCCCTACAGGCTTTACACAGTATTGCACTGATTTACTATTACTATTGTTGGAGTTGGCTAATTTGGACAACCATATTCTAAGTCCTCTGGAGACAGAAGAATATTGGGAAGAACTTATTTAGAAGCGTATGTTTTCCTGCAGTCATGGATGCAGCTCTGGTTCTAAACAGTGAGAGATCGCCCACTATAGGCTTAGAGGGGTTGCTTCACCCTGACAACCCCTTTTTGAAATGAAGCCAGCCCAGTGATTATCTGATGGATGCAGATCTGGCTTCTGAAACCCCTGGCGATCAGCTGTTCTCACTGGGGAGGTTGTGGCCAGCCATATATTTTATCTGCAGTGGCAGGGAAATGTAGTATTACATGGCAGCCCATGATATAAATAGCTGCCCATGTAATATATATGCATTACCAGGTCTATCAGAGCAGGAGTCACTGATACTTAGCAGCTCTCTGCTCCGGCTTATAGGGGAGACCCCCCCTGTATGATGTCCATATGTAATAATAGGGCTTATGGAAAGGGGTTGTTTCATAAACATTACATTCTTCCTGCATCAGCATTTTTTCTGCATATTCTGTTACATTTCTAAAACATTGTAAAATTATATAAATTAATACTGACGGCATTCGTATTTGGGGCAGCATTGCTTTTCTGGGTCAATACTCATGGTTGGTTTGTTTCCATTACAATATGGAGCTGGGGGACATGGGTCACATGCTGTAAAAAAAAAAAGGAGGCAGTTCTTTTAATATGAATAGTACAATACAAGTACAATACGTCAATATCTCTTGGATGTCATTGTAAAATGTTGCACGTTTCTTATAGATGTGCAATGACTTACGACAATCAAAAGTGGGACAGCAATCCTCCTCCGATTCTATAACCAATCTAGAGCCTTCAATTTCACAAACCAATGGATGGCAAACTACCCCGTCACATACCTACAAATGAAATAGTGATGAGTGTCTTCCGAAACGTAACATGTGTGAAATCTAAACAATTACAAATATATATACAGTAAAATTCCTTTAATTCAGCATCGAGATCCTGTAGATGCTGGATTATGAGATGTTCTGGATTATCAGACAGTTATTGAAAAGTATTGAAAAATGTATTGTAGAGAAATGCTGTGGTTTTGTTGGTTCTCTCTTTGCTTAGTCTTGTGAAATTACACATTTTCTCAGACTATCTGTATTATTGGATATTGAAATAAAGGAATTTCAATATCTGTAAATATTTGAATTCATACTTACACCAGGTGTTGGGGTCCAAACTGGAGGAGGTGTAGTTGTTGCTGGAGGCACTACAAAATAAAGTACAGACTCTTTGACCTCTTACTTAATACTTTGGCTGTATCTTTATCAAAAAAATAGCACCTGTTGTTGGCCAATGACATGAATCATCCTTCAAGCATACCTATTGTCTACATTTTTTTTATCACACGAGCGCTTCAGCTGCTTCGTTCTAGCGATTGGTGGGGGTCTCAGCGCTCGGACCCCCACCAATCCAAACTTCTGACATGTCTCTATGACATGTCAGAAGTTTGTCAAAGGTTTAGCTACACTTTAATGTAGTTTTCAGGTAACTTTGGTCTTGGGTATAGGGGACAGTGGTCCTGCGTGTGGGAGATCATAGCAGGTATCGACCTCCTAGATCTTGTAAAAATCAAATACAGAAAAAGTGTACAGAGGGGGAAATGGCTTGAGACTCAATGAGACAAACGTAAAGAGGAAATAACCTTGAGCATAGGATAGGTAAAAAAAAATAGGATTATCTTGGATGCAAAATTTTAACAAAAATGTTCTCTACTTACCACAGTCATACACTGGGCAGCATGGATCATCTGGGCTTTGTTTCACGAGGACTTTTTCACCCGGTGCGCAGTTAGCTACAGCACACGCGTCTACATCACATGGCTGTGAACATTAATAAATATTAATATTAATAAAGTATCATCCGCCAAAACAGGAAACACAAAAACGATGCAATGTAAGCTAGAATCCATCCCTAGTGACATTCTGCTGACTAATATAATATATAATATTACATACCTGGGGTGTTGGACTCTGTTAAAACATAAAGAAAAAAAAAGTTATAAATCAATCATAAATAATACTCCGCATTCAAAAAAAATACATACAGATCAACACACAATGAGAGGGATTTTGAATAGTGTTATAGGATGTGTGAAAAATGTCTCACATGGAATGATAAATTTGGTGGAGGTCGCTGGTGAATGTTTGACAGTGTCTCTTCCTTATGCCCTCTCATGGCTGACATATATATATATATATACACATATTTTGTGTCAAGAAATGACATGTTATTAAAGAGTTTGTTTACTTTGGACAATCAATTGTAATTCGTTGGGAAACCTTGCAGGAAGGAAATTCAAATTCCCTGCAGCGCCACCACAGGGGAAATTAAGCATAACAAAGTGCCATTCATATAAATGGGTTGTCTGTGTAATGCAGGACAGGACAAGTCCTCCAGACTAAGAGACACTCTTCATAACGGCTCTCCCCTGTGACCAGGAAGTGAGGGTCCAGATCAGAGGTCCTTCCCTAAATTTACATAGAATTTTCTAATACGGTATGTGAAAATGGTTTTCTCAACTTGACAAACCATTTAATAAATTTGGTGTACTCCTCTTAGCTACAACCCTTTAATTAGCCATTTTTAATGTAGGGGTAGACCTGAAAATAGCCTTAAAAACATAATAAATTTGACGCATGTACACCAGGGGCATTTAAAGATTTTGGCGCCAAAATTCAATCAAGCAATTTATATTATATCAGATAACATGTGGTAATATACTTACTGGTACAACAATGGGAACTGGAAAGAAAAAGAAAAAATAACATGTTACAAGAAAAGCAGGTGCAATAAAGTAATTTCACTTTTTAAATTGTTTAGAATAGTTTTAAAGATGGTAAATTGCAAACTGTATGACTGACCATTCTTATTAGGGTGAAAATACCCTTATTACTGAGCAAAGCAACAAAGAATTTCCATATATCTATCTCAAAAACATAAATATATATGAAATCATAATATATTCAGAAAAAGAAGCGTAATATGGGCCCCAATGCAAAATCTAAACACGGCCTCCACATTTTATGTGTAATATATTACAGGTGTGTTTTTATGTGGCATACAGGCCTTTAAGCTCCGCCAAGCCACAGGGACAGGATGAGACCGCTACCTCTGCCCCCATATAGCTATGCCGATAGATAGATAGATAGATAGATAGATAGATAGATAGATAGATAGATAGATAGATAGATAGATAGATAGATAGATAGATAGATAGATAGATAGATAGATAGATAGATAGATAGATAGATATGAGATAGATAGATAGATGATAGATAGATAGATAGATAGATAGATAGATAGATAGATAGATAGATAGATAGATAGATAGATAGATAGATTATAGATAGATAGATAGATAGATAGATAGATAGATAGATAGATAGATAGATAGATAGATAGATAGATAGATAGATAGACAGATAGACGATAGATAGATAGATAGATAGATAGATAGATAGATAGATAGATAGATAGATAGATAGATAGATAGATAGATAGATAGATAGATAGATATTAGATAGATAGATAGATATTAGATAGATAGATAGATAGATAGATAGATAGATAGATAGATAGATAGATAGATAGATAGATAGATAGATAGATAGATAGATAGATAGATAGTGAGTGTACTTTTTCTAACAAAACTACAGGTATGGCACGTTCTATGTCCCAATTAATTGTGTTATAGTTGAATTTCATCGTCTTAGGACATCCTGACTAACTTAAATGGAACCCATTACACCAGCAATACCTGGAGGTAGTGGGTGAAAAAATAATTTCTATATAACCTATAATTGTCTTCTTAGTCGGCTCTGTACCTTTAGCATTCAGTTTTTTAGTGTTCCCACACCGTATGCTAATGGGCATAATTGAGTCATATCTTCGTTTATAAAGAGTCATATCGTCATTCCTAAAGCCTTTATAGTGTGAACCCCGCCTCCTTACTTTTGATTGACAGCTACTCGCCTCCCCCAACACACAAAATCCCACACTTGCACATTGATGTCCTGTTCTGCTGCGTGTGCGCAACGGGACACCGGATTATTACCACGAAAGGCGCAAAATGTTTGCAGACCGTTATTTACGGTCAGAGGAGGAGTTTAGTAGAGGAGATAACGGCAATGAACATTTGACAGCAGCGGCCAGCGAGGCGTGAGTAGAGTTCAATAGGTGAAATGCTGATGATGGGTTCCTTTTAAGGGAGTTCGTAACTTATTAGAATAAAGAAGAAAAAAATACTTACCGCAGTCATATTTCTTGCAGCATGGATCTTCTGACAACACTTCCACCAATATGTCATTTCCTTCACAGACTGTAGTAGGACAGGAGATACCCTCACAGTCCTTCAACAAACATAGATATAAGACATGAATTTCAGATCATCAGTTTAATGCTTGATACTTATATCAGTCAATTTAATGAGAAGTTTATTGAAATGCATCATTGTACCTTGACTGTGGTTAATGGAACTTTTGTAGATAGTTCAACAGCTGTCGAAGAACCAAACAGAATTCATTATGAAACATTTTCAGTGGAAACATCTGAGGTTGAACCTAAACTGTTATAAGGCTCATTGTGCCCAATCACCTCACTTACACCCCACCATACCCTAACACCCCATGAAATTATTTTTTCCATGAGTACTTACGACACTCATACTTCGGGCAGCAGTCAACTTCAGGGTCTCCAATTCTTAATGGTGGACTAAAGTCGCTACAAGTAGGAAGGGGTTCGCAGGTTATCTGGCATTCTGAAAAAATGTTACATTGATTTTTAAGCAGAGTTTTTGAAAACTAAAATGAAAGCAAATTTGATGTACAGAAGGAAGGACTTACGGCACTCATAGCGTAAACAGCAATTATCTGCCCATGGGATTTCTACGAGGGCAGCACCACGCTTGTCACATTTGACTGGTGGTTCACAAACCACATCTTTACATGGTTCCTAAAATTCATACACAAAAAATATATTAATATGGTATAGAATGGTGAGTAGTCACAATAAACATTTCATTAAGACTTCAATTTTTCACTTACACCCTAATTCCAAGGCTCTCAACCTGTGGTATTTGTACCCCGGCGGGTACATGTCATGTCAATAGGAGGCTCGCACTATCCTCATGGTGTGCTTTTAATGTGCGGCACATTGTAGGATCCTAGCCCTGGTGGTACTTTGATGTAATTTATTTTAGTAGGGGGTACTTGGCTTAGCAACATTGAGAAATATTGAGAAACACGTATAATACAATTTTGTCTATTTATGTTGAAGGGTCAGAAAGTGTTGAAACCACACATTCCCGAATCCATTCTAAGACTAAGGCTGGATTCACTGGAGCACATTACGTCCGTAATGGACGGAACGTATTTTGTCCGCAAGTCCCGGACCGAACACAGTGCAGGGAGCCGGGCTCCCAGCATCATAGTTATGTACGACGCTAGGAGTCCCTGCCTAGCTGCAGGACAACTGTCCCGTACTGTAATCATGTTTTCAGTACGGGACAGTAGTTCCACGGAGAGGCAGGGACTCCTAGCGTCGTACATAACTATGATGCTAGGAGCCCGGCTCCCTGCAGTGTGTTCGATCCGGGACTTGCAGCCGAAATACGTTCTGTCCTTTTCGGACCGAACATGCTCGTGTGAACCCAGCCAAGACCTTACTTTGTAAATAATATACAGTAAATGTTATTGGATAAATGTATCACTTAGAAGTATGCGTGGACCTTTTCAAAGGAGCTATTGAAATATTTTGGAGTACATATATGGCCCTACGGCCAGGAGTTCTACAGACATGAGACATGCCAATGGAGGTAAATTCGTGGTTTAATACCCTGTTGTGCACATATTCTAAATTAAAAGAGTTAAAAAATTCCTAATATACATTTTTGGGCACTCTCAAACAGCTAACATTGTATATTAAAGGGGTCTGTGGGATTAAATAAACATGTGCAAGTGAAAGGGACTGAGCTGCAGTACCAGACACAGCCTATGGACAAGAGTGGCGCGGTTTTTTGAAAAAAGCAGCCATGTTTTTGTGGTCTCAAACAACCCCTTTAATAACAAATTATTTTCGGAAATATGCAATTTGAAGGGAAAAATGTACAGCTTTGAATGAATAAACTGGTGAGAATCCTTACGTATACTGGAGTTGTTGTAATTGCTGGAGTTGGTGTTGTAATAATCTCTGTAAACATAAAACAAATACATATATTTAATGTATATTCTGTATAATAAATGTATGGGACTTTTTGTGGCAATGAGATAATTTATGATTGTGTGGAATAGCGCACCAACGCAAATAAAAAGCGGGCAGGATAGTTAGCTACCCAATGTCATTTGATCTTTACCCCACTAGCCCCAATATGAACCAATAAAAATGTAATACAGTACGGTATATAAATTTTTTCTATATCAAATCCTATTTAATAATTAATATGGTTCTAAATGTAGCAGAACTCAATTTGTGATCGATACCACTATGTGTAAGTCTTTATGCATATGACCATATGAAAAATAAATCTCAATCGCAATTCGATGCACAAACTGAACTCGCGATGTTCTATTTTTGACTCTATGTTTCCATGTGGTGATCCGTATGGATACCCAATAGGTTCTGAAGCTTAAAAAATAGTCCTCCTTGCCAGCAGTTTAGGGGAGAAAACTGTAGTTACAAGGAGGATCTTACACAGATCTATATACATGGATGTGATTTTTCAGTTTCCATTGAGTTCTAGATCTAGGCTTGATTCAATACGTACCGATACATTCATAGTGTGGACAGCAGGGGTCTAATGTAGGAACTTCTTGTCGATAATGCCCGTATTCGCATTCTTCCACTATACATGTGACATGTTTGCACTTCTCCTGTTGTAAATAGTAGGAATTGAGAATAATTCAGTGTCCTGATATGACATCCTTGTTTATACGTTATCTAAAAATCACCAAATCTAAACCCAAGTTATTTGATTTAATTATACAATAAATACAAGCCTTCATATCTACTGTATAGTCATCTCATGACAGTTCAAAGGGTTATTGCCATCTTATAAAGTGATAGCATGGCACTAGGATAGGCCATCACTTCATGATCAGGGTCCGATCTCAGAAACCTCGACTAATCATGCGAATGAAGGGGCTACAACGCTGATTTAGCGCTGCGTCCCCTTCAAAGTTTTTTTTTGCGCAGCGTTGCTCCAACCACCTGATGTGCAAGGTCTTCTTTTTTAGGCTGTTTTCAGGTCTTTCAGTCTCAGTCTTTTAGTCCATAATTGACTCCAAAATCATTAGAACTTCACATCAAAGACTATAAATGTGCTAAAGGAACTACCGTATATTATGTGTTTAATTTTAGTTTAATGAATACATTAATTGTAAGTCTGTAGAAGAAAAATAATGTGTTCATTCTATTTTTGATGTTGTAGATGTTTTTACTTTTAAAATCTTCCCTGGGGCAGCCATATTGGAGGAAGACACATCCTTTCTGTATTGTTGGTATAGACAGTGCAGCAGCATGAGTGTGCTTTATGGCAGCTGCAATGAATTGGAGTGAATGAATATAAAAGTGTCTATAGACTAACACAGTCTCCTGAAAGTAACAGGGTACGTCCGCCTTTTCTTAGATCAGTGACAGGGCAGATATATACAGCGCCTGATCTGTGTGTTTAGTGTATGGTGATACTATGCTGCTTTATCTAGGCCTCCAGCAGTACGATGGAGCTGTCAAATGTTATTAAACGGCCATTCTCTACTAATAATGATATAGCTTTGCTCACCCTATCCCAGTCTACACAGTATAGATTAAAAGGGAGCTGCAGAAAGCAGGAAATGTCACCCTATAGTGTCTGCTCCAGTGGTTATTGTGAAAATTGTTATAGTTCAGATTTGTATTTTATGGATAATGAAATAAAAGATTTAAAAAAAAAACACTACTAAAAATGTTTTATAAATATGTTTATTAAATGTTCTTACCGCTGTAGTGGTTAATGGTGGAAGTGTTGATAAAGCTGTAAACACAAAATCAGATATGTTATTGTGACATGTACACAAAGTGTATATATATATATATATATATATATATATATATATTTATATATATATATATATATATATATATATATATATATATATATATATATATACAATGTGGGATAATTACAAAGCATATGAAATGTATATAGTTGTAAACATTGGGGCAATCATTGACACACAACATATACAATAATTAGACTATACATACGAAGGCACACATATTGTTGGCAGCAGGGGTCTGTTGAGGCGACTTCCTGACGATATTCTCCATCTCCACATGTATCCACTTTACATTTAACGTCCTTACATGGCTGCAGTAAAACAGAATACACTTAAAGTCATAGAATTCAGTGTATATCATTCGCAAGCTCAGAGAGACACACAAGTAGCTGCTTAGCAATAGTTCTACTTCCGTAAAGACTTCTAAGCATCGTTCTAATCTCCACATTATGACAATAAACATAATAACCCATATCATATAGTACCTCATATGTCGGAGTGGGCTCAATAGATGGAGTGACACCTGGGAAAAAATTATTAAGGTTAATAAACCCATAGATACCTATAATTGCCAATGTTTTGAAGGAAAAAGTAGACATAGAAGAACTTACAATCTTCAAATTGTACACAACGATGAGTAACTTCATCAAAGACCATTCCAGGGGCACACATGGGGTAGCAACCTTCAACCCTAAGAATGATCAAGAATAACAGTTTAATATATGTTATAAACATACTAAAAATATATTATATAACAAACTAGAAGGCTGTTGCTCATGGACTACATAGTAGGAACAAAAAAAAATTAGATTTAGATATCAGTAAAATCCACATTAACCTTATTTTTCCTTACAAAAATTAAGGTTACTTCTTCTTACTGATACACATTCAGGATGGCCCTGCTCTGCATTACTCAACAATGGTGTATGTTAGGGGAAACTTACTTGAGAGTCAATGTGCACTTTGTACCGAGAGGATCTTGACATGTTGGAATGCAAGGGTTTCCACAAGCTCTGTATTTCCAGGTGCAGATAGAGAAAGATGGCAAGCCAAAGGTTTCCTCTGAAAATTAACAATCAGTCTTTAGGTCTATATTTTAGCAAAATAGCATGTAAAAGCCATTCGAGTTGAGGCTGTGGGGGACTTACCGATCAGTTGGAAGCTCATCTGCAGCATATTTACTGATTTCACTTTGGACATAACTAGTTCTTCACCACTGCTGGAGAGATACTGTCCTCGTGATAAATAGGATTCCAGAGCACTGAAGTCTTTAACCCAGCGGCCTAGTCTCAGAACAAATGTGGCTTTTTTACGGAACTCTACACTTGGTTGCCACTTCCTCAGGCTTAGACTTCCATCATCATTTTGTACTATGAAGAAGTTTTGGTGTTGTGCAGACTCCAAGGAGATTAACTTTCTACCATCTACAAAAAAAAAAAGCAATTAGTAGTGTAAGTTATCTTCCCAAGATGTATATGACAAGTTCTATGTGACGGTTGAGTATTCAGTAGGGCAGATTTACTATACAAAATGCCCCAGAATTCTGTTCCACATTTAATAAATGTACATTTATTAGAGGAAAAGGCATTTGATTTAGCCTTAAGGGGGCGTAGTCAAGTTTGGTGAAAAAAAAAATTAAATCTGGCATACACTAAGCCAACCAAGAGATGATATAAGGAAGAGAAAAATATCTATCATGTCTAGAAGGATGTGCCAAATTTATTTTACAGTGTGTGCCACTTTGATCAATTTGACACCTCTTCAGACTGCCGGGTCTAAGTTCACGCTGTCTTAATATTAGGTAGCATTAGTAAATGTGCCCCTGTGTGTGTCCTCATCACTATTAGAAGTTTGTTGTCATCTTCAGCCACTAATCTAATGTAGATGGGAAAATTATAACAACCTGGTCACATACCATTTGTCTAAGGCCTGATTTACACGAGCGTGTGCGTTTTGCGCGCGCAAAAAACGCTGCGTTTTGCGCGCGCAAAACGCACTTGACAGCTCCGTGTGTCATCCGTGTATGATGCGCGGCTGCGTGATTTTCGCGCAGCCGCCATCATAGAGATGAGGCTAGTCGACGCCCGTCATTGTCCAAGGTGCTGAAAGAGCTAACTGATCGGCAGTAACTCTTTCAGGACCCTCGACAGTGACTGCCGATCACAATATACACCAACCTGTGAATAAAAAAAGACGTTCAAACTTACCATGAACTGCCTGCTTCCTCCAGTCCGGTCTCCCGGCCGTTGCCTTGGTGACGCGTCCCTCTCTTGTCATCCGGCCCCACCTCCCAGGATGACGCGGCAGTCCATGAGACCGCTGCAGCCTGTGATTGGCTGCAGCCTGTGCTTGGCCTGTGATTGGCTGCAGCTGTCACTTGGACTGAATTGTCATCCCGGGAGGTCGGACTGGAGGAAGGAGCCGGGACTTATCGGTAAGTCCGAACGTCTGTTTTTTTTTACACATATATGTATATTGTGATCGATAGTCACTGTCCATGGTGCTGAAACAGTTTAAGTCTTTCAGCACCGTGGGCAGTGACTGTCTCCTGACGTCGAGTACCCGAACATTTTTTGCCGGGTTCGGTCAAAACGAGTTTGGCCGAACCCGGTGAAGTTCGGTGCGCTCATCTCTAATTTGACACTCCGTTTGGATGTTTGTAAACAGAAAAGCACGTGGTGCTTTTCTGTTTACATTCATCCTTTTGACAGCTCTTGCGCGAATCACGCAGTTCGCACGGAAGTGCTTCCGTGCGGCATGCGTGGTTTTCACGCACCCATTGACTTCAATGGGTGCGTGGATGCGCGAAAAACGCACGATTATAGAACATGTCGTGAGTTTTACGCAACGCACTCACGCTGCGCAAAATTCACGCATCGTCTAAACTGCCCCATAGAGTAATATAGGTGCGTACGACACGCGTGAAAAGCACGCGCGTCGCACGCGCGTATATTACGCTCGTGTAAATGAGGCCTAATGGTGTGAAAACAGAAATTTTAACGTACTCTGTTGGTCAACATAAAGACTTGGAGTGACCATGAAGGTAGCCTTCAAGTTCCCGGGGGCATCAATTTTTTCAAGTGACAATGTCTGCTTCTCAAAATCAGCCACTAATGTTTTGGTGTTCATCATTACCAGGCGGTATGGTCCTTCTCCAGCATCTTAAGAAAAAAAGTGGTATCATTAGTTATATATACATAACATATATATATGTATATAAGTTATATCTATTATATATAATAGTAAACCTCATCTTTAAATACACTATTTTCAATTTAGATTATTGTGTTCTCGTATAAAATAAAAAGCTATATCTTACCTCTGTTGTAATATTCACAAGGAGATGCTAAAAAAAAAGCAAAAGAGACCAGTCAAAAAATCTATTCAAGTTTAGAGGCAACAAAGAGCTAAAACATCTTGAATGACCAACTTACGGCATGTGTCAGGGCTTCTCCATTCAATGGTGATACCTTTACGGCAACAGGCACGGGCATAAGCTGCCAGGGCAGTGCAGTAACAAAGGCAGCTTTCACCCTCTCTGCAGGCCTCAGTCTCCTCAACACAAGCCGTGTAATAGGGCTCCACATTCACCTTTAAGGGAAAAATATAATCAATACAAACACAGGATTTAAAGGATATTATTTTAATATATCATTTTATACTCCATGCAAACTGCACTCCTCCAAAATAAAGAATGCCTCATGAGTGTCATTTACTGGCTACTCGGGATATCAAGCTGCCCTCCTGCTGCTTCTCCCTGAGGAGAGTCAGTATTTTGAGTAATATTATGATTCCCAAAAACTCTCGAGAAAAAAAAACATTTGGGATTACAAAAAATGCAGATAAATCCAAGCCTTACCACTGTGTGGCACTGGGAAAACTCATCGTTCTTGAGCAGTCGGCATCGTGCCTCCACAAACTTCTTATGGTTCTCAGTAGGAGGAGGTAGACTTGACACTTGATCAGGACACTGTTTAAAAATGAAAACATTTTATTCAAAACACATGTAAGTTTTGGTGCAAGTGAGTGTGTTTATGCGTGTGAATGTACACTTACCTCACCAAACAGGAACTGAGAGGCATACTGAGCCATATTACTAATGGCCAGTTCGGTAGTGGTTGTTCCATCAGCATCACCGCATATACCTTGAACTTTGCCCTGTATCCAATCAAAAGAACCTGGTTACTATCCGTTTTTGTCTGTGACTATGTAGACAGTTGACATGAGATATGAGTAGAATTGCTCTGATTTACATAGAACAAACAGTAAGTTGCATTTCTGAGTAAACTTACATCCATTAATTGATCTTTTGAACATGGACCAATCAAATTTTTCCTAAACGACTACACCATAGTTGCTCATACAACGCATGAAATTACGCCTTGGTATTTGGCTACCATCTCATATATAATGGTGGTAAAAACGCTCCAAAGCCTCCATGAAAGCTTTCACATTTAATGCATTTTGTCTTGTTAGATCTACAGTAGTTACTACTATTAAAATGTACTTAAACTTAAGCTAGAAGTAATATACCTGTAGTTTTGGTTCCAGCTGAATAATAACATCTAGATGTTGGTCATAGTAGACAGCAAGACCTTCCAGGAAATGGACTACCACATAGAATCCAGATCGGTAAGTTCTCAATTGAGTCCTACTTCCCAGTTCATGTGCCTGCAGATCAGAAACATCCAAAACATCATTTATTGATAGTCTACATGGAGTAACACTAATACTAAGTCGTACAATTTATGATCATCTTTATTAAACTTATTCCATTTGGACTTTTTGGAAACAAAATAGTATTGGGTGAAAGGGGTATACATGGGGCAGGTGAGGGCTGTGCTACTACTAAAATCTAATGAGAAAGGTGTCCTTAATGTATAAAATGTCTTGAAATGTCGTCTTAGTCTTCCAAGCCATTCAAAATACAGTTCTTTACTTAGATAGCACAGTCCAAGTCTTACCACTGTGGTGTCAAATTCACTCAGCACTACGCTTGCTCCTCCAAACCCAATATAGATAGTCTTCTTAAGAAGAGCTCCTCCCAAGGCTTCATTTGGAGCATTTTGCATGACAACCCTGAAGAACGGACTTTCACCTTGGCGAGACTAAAAGGTAAAATAAAAGAACAATGTACAGTATATATTTGAGGCTGTAGCTTCATGTTTATATGGCCATGGAACTCCTTGGTAATAGCTAATATTCTTATAATTTCCACTAGGGGTGTACATTTTCTCATATATATATATATATATATATATATATATATATATATATATATATATATATATATATATAACCCTCCAGGAAGCAATATTTGTTAAATATATTTATGAAAAGAAACTTCCAATTTTTACAACTTACCTCAGCGAGTACAATTGCACACTGTCTTGTGGCAAAAGTCTTCCAGACATTGTCAAAGAGGAAGAATTGTGATCCAGCATAAGCATTACATACTTTGTTGCATTGATTTTGAGTACATGAAAACTTGCCATTTTCACATGTGCTGTAATTAAAACAAGCGTAAAATAAATATATATTTTTGGTAATGTATTTAATAATTTATCATATTAAATTGTATGTATTTTAATTTATGGTATTTTTTTTAAAATTAGGACTAATTTTAAACTTAAAAAAGGGGGCCTAAGGGACCTTGGTAAATATATAAATGTACGGCAGCAGAGATACATTTTTCGTCAAAAATGTAATATTTCATAGATTAAACATACAAAAAAACATTCATTACTATTTCTATATAAATATGTGTGTTCTAAAAATGATTGTCAATATCTGGGGTGGCTTACCAAGTGTTACAGTCCTGGGCCAGTGTCTCTCCATGGTTATAAATCTCCTCTCCATGGGTACAAGGGCATTCATTCAGTGGTACACAGCTTCCATCGCTACTTCTCAAAAGGCTAAAACAATTGCACAGTTTTATATAGCACACGTAGAATATAATATTTGTTACATATTATTGTCTTAATTTCCTTTTTTTCAGCAGTTTACACATTACACAGATTACATTTCCATTGGTCAATGTCCTTATTGTTAATACTTTAACCTATTCTTCCATCTCCTAATAATATATTCTTAAAAATCATTCATACACTTGAATAGAGCCGTCTTTTATTCCTTTAACTTACATGTGTATGACTCTTATTATATTCGCCACTAGGGATTGGCTTTACTTACCCTAATTTACAGATACATCCTGGATTGCATTCAAGAGCGCATCCCTGGCCGGACATAGCCAAGTTCTTACAAGATGGCTCACAAGACTTTCCATGCCCAAGTAAACAATCTGAGTATTCTTCATTCTCAGAGCATTTTTCCACCACTGTCAAAATAACAAAACAATGAAGTTACCTGTACTGCGACGTGGTTATAATGTGAGATAAACTGTGACTTATTAAAGTACAAAATTAGGATTCTGTGTAGCTTACCATTTGGTGGAGGTTGGTCTATGTCACCACATTGCAATAATCTCTCACAAGGGCTGAAATGGAAAACATATGAGACATGAAAATTTCAACCAATTATCTTTTCAATGCCACCAATAGAAATGTTCTATTTATGACCTGTCCGAATACTGCTGAAGTTCCTGACTGAGAGTCAACAGTCCATTATGGAGCACCTTATATTTTTTTTAAATAAAATTACATCTATAATATCCACATACTGTATTAGTGACAGTACTACTCTTCCTATATAAGCTATAATATATTACTGTACTTCTATCCCAACCGCTCGAAAAACCATTGAAGTGTTTAGCAAAAAAGATTATTTACCATGTTTGTCCATCGGCTTGAGTTATGGTCTCTCCTATCTTGTACAGACGGTTATTGTTGTAGCAAGGACAAAAATCTCTGGAAGAGAAAAATATGTTTGAATGGTCACAAACAATACCAATATATATTATTGTAGTAGAATGTGTTAGATTAGGTGAAGTGGAGACATATGGTATCATCAAGACAATTTTATCGGGTTCCCAAGAAGTATAGTGTCATCACGGCAATTCAGTTGGGTTCCTAAGAATTATTGTGTCACCAAGACAATTCATTTGGGTTCCCAAGACATATTGTGTCATCAAAATAATTCAGTTGGGTTTAAGGGACATATTGTGTCATCAGGACAATTAATTTGGGTTCCTGGTATGTATTGTGTCATCAAAACAATTCAGTTGGGTTCCCGGGACCTATTATGTCATCAAGACAATTCAGTTGGGTTCCCGGGACGTATTGTGTCATCAAGACAATTCAGTTGAGTTCCCGGGACTTATTGTGTCATCAAGACAATTCAGTTGGGTTCCCGGGACTTATTGTGTCATCAAGACAATTCAGTTGGGTTCAAGGGACATATTGTGCCATTAAGACAATTTGGAAGCATATTAGAAAAGTTGCACTTCTTATTGGTAGTTAATGATGTCTAGTAGACAAAACATGATTGTTTCTAAAATAAGGATAAAAACATCAAAGTGCACTTACTCGGATACACATTTATTCAGAGAAGCATCGTAGTAGAGGTCAGGTGGACACACACAAGCTTCATTCAGTGGGATGGAAGATGTAATTTTCAAAAGCACAGAAGTAAATTCAGCACAATCTTGTTGTGAGAATGCATCTTTTGTAGAAGATTCCATATCCCCTTCACAAACTGGAGCTGAAAGTTAAATAGAAAAAAAAATGTTGTTTGCTGACTTGGTGGTCAGAGGACATTTTCTGTTCCCCTATGCAAGGCAATACACAGTTAGAAGGGTGTCATTACATTTGGGCTTTTCTGCTGTCCTTGTAGTGCTTATGGGGAGGGAAGCCCAACACTGGTTGACATCATCTTTGTTTGACCATATTCCTTAACATGGCGCATGACTCTTGCAGATTATGGAACACTTTGTGGAACAACATAAGGTGTCCAGGAAAGTGACAGGAAACCTTAGTAAATTCGTCATGGAAAGACACAGGCTAATCAAAGTATTAAGGGGCTGTGATGAGTATGAAATGTCATTCTTTTTAATGGCATGATGCCAGAAAACTGGTATTGTTAAATTACTAAATATTTCCAATGTCCCTACTGAATAAATTGTTATGATCAGTTTTTCAAACAGTAATTAAAAAAAGAACTTACTGCAGTCTGCGAATGAAGTACTAACTGCAACAAATATTCCTGCCCGGGCACAGCGATAAGCATAGTCTGCCAAAGCTGCACAAAGTCCAATTTCTTCATTGTTGTAGACACTGCTGGAACAAGAGATCTTGTAGGAGTGGATGTCAATCAGAAGAGCGCAGTCTTCAAAGAGGGAGCTTTCCAAGGCGTCAGAACAAGTCAAATCAGCATCTACTTTCTTATCTGATTAAGAATAGAAGATGGTCAATATAATATAAGCAAGCAATACAATCATGATAAAACAGGACGTCTATTATAATCCATTGCTTCCTATGCAATGAGACATGTATAGTCTCATATAGTATCATATATCCCAGCTATGACAAGCATTTTGATCTTGTATATATACTATATAGTAACATAGAAAGAACCCCTGTCAGTCGACTGTCAGTAAAGTTAGAACTCAATAAGATCCTGCCTCTAGATTTTGGCAAAAGGCAAAACATATTAAAGAGAGGCAACGTTGTCAATTTTTATCGCACAAGAAAGTGGGGAGATCTTTTATGACCCACCAAGGGTAGTTGGATAATCTCCCTGGATGAAATGATCAAACTATAGATCTCTATGAGAGCAGTACTTTGTATACCTGTAACACGGTTCCCAAATACAGCCCGGGAAAATGGGTGTCCTAAAAGTTACAGGGTCAGATAGGTAGCTTTTTCACCGCACATATGTATGTTATTTCTTAACAATGAAGAATAACTAAAAGATAACATATTAATATTCTGCTGTTTGGCCAGTCTACCACTGGTGAGGTGGTGTAGGTTTGTATGCCTACTAGTTCCAGAGGTACAAAGAAATATAAGAGGTCCTTTTCTAAACTCTCGATTTAAATAATTGAATAGTTACCATTGTCTTCCAATCCTCTTTCCTTCTCTGAGCAGTGTGATGGTGTCCTCCAAGATTTGCTGAAGAAGCTGGATACAGTCTCAGTCATATCATTTGAGCTCCTGCAATGCACAAAGAAAATGTCACAGGGAAAACAAACTAATGTACAAAAAGTTTACATGTATTCAAATATTATTTTTATCTTAAATAAATATTCCAATATTATATGAATCCACCCTTGGTTTATCTGTATAATAGTTCGACTATACTTTGATCCACCATGTTCTTACCCTATTATAATGTTTTGTTACTTGTGACACCCCATCTCTTTACCATACGGATTATCACAGCCCTGTCCCCTCACTTATTATTGAATTGTCATATGATGTGGTTTAAGTGATGAGCTGCAAATAATATAATTAGTGGAAAACTAAACCTTTCTTTAAAGGAACACTTCCTGACTAAACCAGTACACTGTGTTATTCCTAGTGCATGACCTGAGGGGGCGGAGCATGACACAGTGGATGGAAGGAACACTTAAGAGAGAATCCCAGTGTTATGCTCTGCCCCATTATGCCCTGCCCTAAGCACAACACATCAGCTTTGTCTGGAGTTTTCCTTTAAGTATTGATCATTTTTTGGTGTCCTCGTCAGAAGAAATATTTGCTGGATTGAGGAGAAGTTTTTTTATTTCCATAACTCTTTCACAGCATTTCATTTCCCAAACATATTAAAATAAGACGTAAATGGCAGGGTAGTGTGAAAGAAATTTACCTGTAATCATCATTACGATTGTCATTATAAGTACCACACAAGCCACTGGTTTGCCCCTTGAAGCTGGCATCAAGGATAACATATAGGCGGTTAAGGGTAATGTCATACTGCAGGTTAAACAATGGGCTGGCTACATCCAAAAAGGTGGAGGAACTTCTTAAGACAGAAATAGTGTCTGGAAATAATGATAAATCAAAATTAAAATAGATAATTAGATATTCACATGTTAATTCTGTAGTTGTTGCATGGGTTATGGTATTTGGAGGCTTAATGTTGTTGCATGGGTAATGGTATTTGGAGGCTTAATGTTTGAAGGGCCCATTAACCAAGTGATCATTAGGGTTTTTTCCATCTCTAGATAAGTCTTTTTCTGAAGATCTCTGCTGATGCTATTGCCTACTTTTCCATAAGACTGCAAATGCCTATATTGACATACCTAAAATGGAATAAGGAAGAGCAGTGGTTTCTCCTGCCGACAAGATTGTTCCATTGTGAAGAAGTTTTATGTTGACTTTTGATGGGATGTAGATATCCACAGATTCAATACAAACTGCATTTTGATTCTAAAATGGAGAAAGAAAATAGTTTAAATGCCAGCAATTTTAAATGAGGTTTGTGGCTTGTCTTGTGCACCATAGTAATGGAATACCTACATAATTGGCACTACCCAGCTCAGAGCAGAGTTTATTGTTCAAGCTGATCGTGAAGGCAGGGGTCTTGACCAAAAGGTAATTACAATCACCAGGAGTTTCATACAATGAACCATCAAAAGTGCGAATCATCTGGAAACCAGTCACTGAACAGACGCCTGAAATACAGGATACAGAGAACATAATACACAGGAAAAAATTGTATTCACGCATGCTATTTCAAATTGATAGATATGTAAAATACTGAACCCATGATTACATCTATAGATACAACCGACTAATAGCAGAGTTGTAGCCCTGGCCCTGAATCCTTAAACCCTGGTTAAGGTAAAGTGGCTTATTGAAACCCCCCTGGCACCCAGCATCTGGGGCACATGCCCAGTCAGTCCGCCCTATCTATACCCCTGCCTGTAGGATATGGAGAAGAATTAAGGGGTTTATTGGACTGAATGAATCTTATATTCCGCTAATGGTGGCACAAAATAAGTGTACTGAGTTTCTTGGATGATGGGGCAATATAGATATTCTCTGTATATATTCCAATGTTGTTTCTCAACAAATACATGAATTATTAAAATGAATAACAAATAATAAAATTACCTGCGCAGCTCAGGTTTTTCACACAGGTCAGAGCACCATCATTGCAAATACTAAAAGGTAAAACATCAAATAGGTCATTATGAGACTTTAACTATATAACATTTTCCAGTGGTAAACAGTTATGAGATGTAGAAGAAATACATGTACTGTACTCTAGCCCATTGCACCCATTGACACATTAACTTCTATTTCTCTCAGTATATTAGAATAGAGGAAGGCATCCGTTGCTGTTGGTTATGTCACATACTTTAGTGCCTTCATTTGATACATGATTAAATGGCATATGCCACTATCAACTTCGTTTAGCAAAAAAGCCATGATATAGGACCACTGCAAGCAAAACATATTCATTATGTTATGCCTTGTGTAGGGCCTGGGGGACGGTACAGAGCTTTAAAGGACACCCAAGAGAGTATATATGTGTCATGTATCATCTCCTAAGGACCTGCACTAGACATATTACAGTGTATCAGCTATTCCCTAGAATTTTTCTTCAACTGATCAGCGCATATCCAGCTACTACAACCGCCATCAATCAGACGTTACCATTGGGAAAGCTCCATATGGTCGCTCATTTTTCATACTAAACGTAATATTATATATTGTAATTCACATAAATAGGCAACTATTTAATACATGGTCTCATTTTGTCAACCAAAGCAGGAATTACTATTCCAAGTGGCTTTTTACTCTCATTAAAGGGGTTGCCAAGTGGGGGATACCTTTCTGTGATGTCTATATGTCCTAATAGTATGGAAAGGTGGTTGACCAGATGGGACAACCTTTATAAAAACCACATAGATGGTGCATGGTAAATGGCAAACCATCTAGTGGACCATAAAAAAATAATTCTCTAAACGTGATATGTTTCGAACAATGAAGTGACATGTCCATAACATTGTGAGTCAGTAATAATTTCATATCACCTTATGCTCCCTGCTCCTTCTACAGCTGAACTATTGACATTTATAAAGCATGGTAAGCCAAGCTTAAAGGAGATAAGTGGTGAGATACACGTGATTAATGACTCGCTGCCTGGAGATTATGGCTGTATATTCTAGCTCTGATGACAAGCCTATAATATGTCTATGAAATAAATAGAATTTAACATACCAGGTAACACAGTCAAGTTCTACAGTATGTCCATGAGGCACAGAATCCATGTTGAATGTGCAAGATTCTCCCACAGATGAACTTGCTTCAGTAACAGGTTGGGATTCTACAGGTTTTACTGGCTCATTGGGGTTCACTGGTTCCTCCGGTAGTACTGGGGTTTCAGGTTCTGTGGGGATCACTGGTTCCTCAGGCTGTACTGGCACATTGGGGTTCGCTGGTTCCTCAGGTTGAACTGGGGTCTCGGGTTCTATGGGAATCACTGGTTCCTCAGGCTGCTCTGGCTCATTGGGGTTCACTGGTTCCTCAGGTTGTACTGGGGTCTCAGGTTCTGTGGGGATCACTGGTTCTTCAGGTTGAACTGGGGTTTCAGGTTCTGTGGGGATCACTGGTTTCTCAGGCTGCTCTGGCACATTGGGATTCACTGGTTCCTCAGGTTGCACTGGGGTCTCAGGTTCTGTGGGGATCACTGGTTCCTCAGGCTGCTCTGGCTCATTGGGGTTCACTGGTTCCTCAGGTTGAACTGGGGTCTCAGGTTCTATGGGGATCATTGGTTCCTCTGGCTGCACTGGCACATTGGGGTTCACTGGTTCCTCAGGTTGAACTGGGGTGTCAGGTTCTATGGGGATCACTGGTTCCTCAGGCTGCTCTGGCTCATTGGGGTTCACTGGTTCCTCAGGTTGTACTGGGGTCTCAGGTTCTGTGGGGATCACTGGTTCCTCAGGTTGAACTGGGGTTTCAGGTTCTGTGGGGATCACTGGTTCCTCAGGCTGCTCTGGCTCATTGGGGTTCACTGGTTCCTCAGGTTGAACTGGGGTCTCAGGTTCTGAGGGGATTGCTGGTTCCTCAGGCTGTTCTGGCACATTGGGGTTCACTGGTTCCTCAGGTTGAACTGGGGTCTCAGGTTCTGAGGGGATTGCTGGTTCCTCAGGCTGTTCTGGCTCATTGGGGTTCACTGGAAAGAAAGGAAGGAAGGAAGGAAGAAAATAAAATAAAGGTTATTTTCTGTTTTTTACAGCACCTCATGGTTGGTGTAAATTTACACCAATATTTTGTATTAAAAGGTGGCATACATCTTTAATAAATATAGTGCATTTTATGACTTCTTAGTCATACCCTTTTCGCAAAACTTTTTTTAAAAAAACTATTAAAGTAGGTGTAGAAGTTTCCTAAATCTCCCCTATTGTGTTTGCCTTTTTGATAGTTTACTTGAATTTAAAATCACTAACTGTAAATCAAAAGCATATAAAAAAAATATTGACATCATAAAGCAATGTCCGTAAGTAACCATACACAGCTATGATATGGGCTATACAACTTCCAAAATCATGAACTTTTCTATCCTGTTGAATAGGTTACAACCCATTATAATCTTTCTCCATAGCTAGGTATTTCTAAAGGAATCCTTAGTTGAATAACTGATAACGGTTACACTAAATGTCAATTTAGTTCATGAACTTACTCTCTAATCCATCTGTCACCCTTGCACTATGCTCATGAAATAACAAATGTGCAGTTTGAGGGATGATAATCGGTTCTAATGTGAATTCGGGATTATACGTTGGAACAATGCCAATGTTCAAGTCTATGTCTTCAAATGATGATTTTTCATAGTTTTCTTTTAAAGGGAAATCAAAATTAAATGATGAAAACTTATGCATTTTCATACTAACTATAATATAAAATTGCTGTTACATGAAGCCTGCAAATTTTATCTAACAATAAATTGTGTAAGGAAGATTACATGATGTCAACATTTTATGGACCTCTCTAATGTGGCAGCAAAAAAGTGCAGTATTAGTAACTGAATGCCTCTTACTAGCTCAATATACTTAGCATTATCATGAAATATTTCAAATATTTATTTGCTTTAGAGTGTTCTTCTTCAGAAGACTCATGGCTTCCTCCTATGAACGTAATGGCCCTTTGTCCTTGTGCTTTCCAAGTTCCTCTTTGCTATCAAAGCCACCATGAGCTTGGCCATTGCTTATTTGAATTATACTCAGTAAATATTACTTGTAGAGCAGTAGGTGTCTTTAAGTAGAACAGTAAAGGGAGGTTACCGGTTGTACTGGGTTTATATCCTATGAGTCAGAAGATAGGGGCAGAACAATTGAGGATGAGATAAGCATAGGCAAAAGTATATATTGGAAAAAAGACCAACAATAATGAATGTGTGGAGCTAGGCTTTATATATGTCTCTCCTCTACTTACCACTAGACCAACTCGGATGGATTAAACCAGAAAAAATAAAAACATAATTTAATAATAGCGCCCCTTCCGCCTCGCACACACACACCCTATATCCCTAAAGTCTATTATTATAGCTGTCAGTCTGTCAATCACTCGTTTAGGCCCCATGCACACGACCATGCCCGTAATCACGGTTTGTGATTACGGGCACAGCCGGCCGCGGATGCATTTTCGGGCTGTGCTTCCATTACAAACTATGGGAGCATGGTCCGTAAAATAAAAAAAATAGGACATGTCCTATTTTTTATGGAAGGTTTTATGGAAGGTGTCCGTCGGCCATAGAAATTAATGGGTCCGTAATGACGGATGAAATATATGTTTGTGTGCATGGGGCCTTAATGGCAATAAAATAAATTTCTCAAAGGTCCTGGAAACGACATCATCTATTATGCCCCCCCCCACCTTAATGACACCCTAGATGACCCCTTACTCTGACTTCTTCTCATCGCAGCCCTTTTACTTAGAAAATCTAGATATCCCTTTCGTTATAATCTTAGGCAATTGGAATTATAAATTGAGAAATCAATTATTTATTTGTTGATCTCAAATAATATATTCAGAAAATACCTTTGTTTTCTTCAGAGTTGTCTTCTTCAGATGATTCTTTGTTTCCTCCCTTTATCTTAATGTCAATCTTTCCATGTTCATCCTTGCTTCCATGTTTATGGCCAAATTTACCTCCAAACTTGATGGTACCTGTATACATTTAACAATAAAATAATGAAGCTAGACATAAAGACATATAAAAACTATTCTTTTAAATAGAT
This sequence comes from Rhinoderma darwinii, assembly GCF_050947455.1. Lineage (NCBI taxonomy): Eukaryota > Metazoa > Chordata > Amphibia > Anura > Rhinodermatidae > Rhinoderma > Rhinoderma darwinii. The sequence goes on along the minus strand of NC_134696.1, from coordinate 47,423,859 downwards.
ATTCCTTACTGTTCATAGTTTGGGACACAAATTCAGAATTTTAGAGCATAATGACTAATAAAGGATTATTAAAACATCATAAAGAACTACATTTTATATTTACACTTTATAGCGACCCACTAGTCGTAAAATCACTTTTTTATAAAATGTCAGGTGCTAAGTAGTCCTGTTCAGCCCCCATATTTTACTTCTGTAAAAATTATAGCGATAGTCATGGCGATGGATGTCATCCTAACTTCAGACTATCACTTCCCCACATGACATATGGGAAAGTGATAGCCTGAAACGACTTCCAGAGACCAAGCTGATGCCCACTATCAGACATCATTAAAGTCTCCTCTGTGGAGAGGGCTGGCAGAGGCTGGTGACATCATTTATCAGCTTCTGCTTGCCCACTTCACACTGCAGTTCAGTGGAGAATAGGAATGTTGGGTCACAAACACCCAGTTTACTAGGTAAGTATTTTTTTATATATATATTTTTGTGTGTAGGACAGACATGGGCAAACTACGGCCCGCGGGCCACATACGGCCCGTTAGGCTTTTTAATCCGGCCCGCCGAACTTGTCCAAGATATATCCGTCCTCAGCAGCTGCTAGTTCGCGCAGGAGGACGGATATATCCGTCCTGTGATCGCGCGGGTACTGACAGTTTACCCACGCGATCAGCGGCAGGAGCACGGCTGTTATACACAGCCTGGCTCCTGCTGCAACTGCCGGAATCGAAGCACGCGCCGATTCCGGCAGTTTAACCCATTAAATGCCGCTGTCAACAGTGACAGCGGCATTTAATGTGTTTGACAGAAGGGGGAACTCCCTCTGTCTCCCGAGCGGCGCCCCCGCAAACAAATCGCGGGTCGCCGTCGGGTTTCCATGACAGCCGGGGGTCTAACAAAGACCCCCAGGTCTGTCTTCAGCATCTGCCTGTTAGGCGATGCCAGAGGCATGACCTAACAGGTTGCCTGTCAGTTTTACACTGACAGGCAATAATGCTTTGGTATACGAAGTATACCAAAGCATTATATATGCGATCGGCATATCGCATAGTGAAGTCCCCTGGTGGGACTAAAAAAAAAAAAGTAAAACCGTTAAATAAAGTTTGTGAAAAAAAAAATAACAGTCAAAGTCAAATAAAACTACTTTTTTGCCCCAAAAAGTGGTTTTATTTAATAAAACGGTCAAAACAAATCACACATACACATATATGGTATCCCCGCGATCGTAACAACTTGACCAATAAAATGAACGCATTAATTAAACCGCCGGATGAACGGCGTCCAAAGAAAACGCAAAAAACAACGGCAAAATTCTCTCTTTTCTCCCATTCCCCCCATAAAAAATAAAATAAAAGTTCATCTATAAGTCCTATGTACCCCAAAATAGTACTAATGAAAACTACACATTGTCCCGCAAAAATCAATCCCACGTACGGCCACATCGACGGAAAAATAAAAAAATTACGCCTCTTGGAACGCGGCGATGCAAAAACAAGTAATTTTTTTCTAAAAGGGTTTTTATTGTGCAAACGTAGGAAAAACATATAAAACCTTTACACATTTGGTATCCCTGTAATCGTGCCGACCCATAGAATAAAGTGAACATGTTATTTACGCTGCATAGTAAACGGCGTAAATTTATAACGTGAAAATTAATGCTGGAATAGCTGCTTATTTTCAATTCTCTCCTAAAATAAAGTTAATAAAAGTTAATCAATATGTTATAAGCATCTAAAAATGGTACAATTACAAAATACAACTCGTCCCGCAAAAAACAAGCCCTTATACGGCTATGTCGACGGAATAAAAAAAGAGTTACGACTCTTGGAATGCGACCGTGAAAAAACAAAAAATAATCCTTGGTCATTAACGTGCAAAATGGCCCGGTCATTAAGGGGTTAATGTGGCGCGTATTTCTCTTTATTTCACTTTAATTTTCACTTCGTTTCACGTCACCATTAAGCCCTTCGGTTTTCAAAGAGTACAATATCAGCCGTCACTTTGCCACGAAGCATGCAAACTATGCTAGCAAGCAGTCAACACAAGAACGGGCGGCTACTGCTCAGAGGTTGGCAGCTAATTTACAGAGTCAACAGAACTTTTTTCTTGATAAATCACAGTGCGTATGTTATTTTAATCTATTTACATTTCCTCCTCCCAGTATCTGCGAAATAGTATGTAAATGCCATATCTTGCATATTCCTTGAGACAAATTTATTAACTGATAAGGGCTATTTTTCACATTTGAAAGACAGTTAATAAATTGGGTTGTAGTGTTCTTACTGTGCTATGAGGTTTGCACACACTACATTTAATGCTTTAGTATATCCGGCCCAAACACTCCCTCCAAATGCTCCTGGCCCGGCCCCTCTGTCAAATTTTAGAACCCATTGTGGCCCGCGAGTCAAAAAGTTTGCCCACCCCTGGTGTAGGACTATGTTCTGCATGCCAAATACAATACAAAATGTTCTCCTGTTCAGATGATTGAAGTTCCGCATTAAACATCACACAGACATAGAATTACCTTTGTTTTCTTCTGAGTTGTCTTCTTCAGATGACTCTTTGTTTCCTCCTTTTATGTTAATGTCAATCTTTCCATGTTCCTTCTTGCTTCCATGTCCATGGCCAAATTTACCTCCAAACTCGATGGTTCCTTTATAAATTTAACAGTGAAATACTGAAGTTAGACATTAAGACATTTTAAAATAATTTATTTTTGAATTTATTTGTTACCAGCAATTTTAAATCATAAAGAAGTTCAATTCATATTTACACCTAGATGGAGGATCATTCTTTATATAATGTAAGGGGTTATGTAGCCCTCGTTTATTATCTCTGTGAAAATCGCAGTAGTGGCAAAAGAATGATATTTAGATTTTTTCTGTAGACATGACCATGGATGTTGTTGCAGACTACTGCGTCTTTCCATGAGACATAGGAGAAAGTGGTAGTCTGAAACTGCCTATAGAGTCTAAGCTGATGCCTAGTATTAGATGTGAGCATGGCCTCTTCTATTAAGAGTAGGCATACAGGGGCTAGTGGCGTCATTTACTGGTGCTTACCCGCCCAGACCGTCCTGCAGTGCTGGGTACAAGAGGAGCTCCAGGTCATGGAGACACATCCTAAAGAACTAAATTTTATATTTACACTTTAAAGTGACCCACCAGTTGCAAACTGATTTTTTATAAAATGTCAGGGTCTATGTGGCTATATTAAGCCTTGATATCAAACTTCTCTAAAAATTAAAGCGAAAGCATGGCAATGGATTTCATTATAATTTCAGACTATCCCTTCCCCAAATGAGACATAGGAGAAAGTGGTATTCTGATACAACTTCCAGAAAGTTTAGACATCATCATAGTCTCCTCTATGGAGAGGGCTGGCAGAGGCTGGTGACATCATTCATCAACTTCAGCTTGCCCACTTCATACTGCAGTCCTGTGGAGAAGAGTAACGCCAGGTCACTGGGACCCAGTTTACTAGGTAATTATATATATAGCCTTTTTTAATTTTGTGTACAACTGTGTTCTGCATGCCAACTACAATGCAAAATGGATCTCCTGTCCAGAAGATGGGAACTCTGCATTTTACATATCACACAGACATATAATTACCTTTGTTTTCTTTGGAGTTGTCTTCCTCAGATGAGTCTTGGTTTTCTCCATTTATCTTGATATCAATCTTTCCATGTTCATTCTTGCTTCCATGTTCATGGCCAAATTTACCTCCAAACTTGATGGTACCTTTATAAATTTAACAATAAAATAATGAAGCTAGACATTAAGAAACACAAAACCAAAACTACAGCTGAGTAGTTGTATTCAACCCTGATATTTTATTTGTGGCAGCAGAAAAAGCAGCTAAAGGGGTTATACCGGTAGTCATGGTAATGGATGTTGCCATAACTTCAGCCTATGGTTTCTTCCCATGGAACATAGAATTAAGCGGTATCCTTAAACTGACTCCAGAGACCGCCCTAATGTCTAGTTTTAGACATCTGCACATTCTACTTTATGCAGTGGACGGGCACAGGGTGGTAGCATCATTCACCAGTTTCCGCCCACCAACTCTACCAAGAATTGCCAGGGAGAAGAGGAGCATTGAGTGTTCATGACTAGGTAGGTATAAAACTGTCTTCTGCAAACTTTACTTGAATTCTAGAGACTGGAGAAACGCCGGGTTTACTAAGTAATTATATATATTGTTTTTTTAATTTTGTGTAGAACCGTGTTCTGCATTCCAACTACAATGCAAAATGGATCTCCTGTCCAGAGGATGGGTATGTTGCATTTTACATATCACACAGACATATAATTACCTTTGTTTTCTTTGGACTTGTCTTCCTCAGATGAGTCTTGGTTTTCTCCTTTTATCTTGATATTAATCTTTCCATGTTCATCCTTGCTTCCATGTTCATGGCCAAATTTACCTCCAAACTTGATGGTACCTGTATAAATTTAACAATAAAATAATGAAGCTAGACATTAATAAACACAAAATCAAAACTACAGCAACTGTGTTCTGCTTGCTACATGCAGTGCAAAACAGAACTTGAATTCTAGAGACTGGAGAAATACTTTAGGAAACGCACGACGCGCACACATATAATCACATTTGTTTTCTTTGGGGTCAGCTTCTTCAGATAATTCCTGGTTTCATCGATTTATTTTAATACCAATCTTTTCATGTTCCGCAAAAAATGTGCAATTTTTAAATTTTTCTGCTGCTCACTTTAAAAAAAAGTGGGGGGGGGGGCTCTGTAGAAAGGGCGGGTTCGCTTGCAGCCCAAAGAATTGACAATAATTTACGCCAGCTGGTGTCGTTTTGACTTTCTGGCAAACAGATGAACAGAGATCTTGTGATTCTCTCAATAAATTAGGCGTATCTTACACCACAGCTTTTTAGATTAAGACCGGTGCCCCAGTTTTAATAAATTCCCCCCAAGTATATTAGAGAGTTGACAAACTTTTGATTTATACAGTGATTAAGCTTTATTTACAGATGTAGCCATCCTTATCTTGACTCTGAAAACTTGCTGCAGTATGATAGCACACAACAAAGCCATTGAAAATGCATTGAAAAGTCAAGTTAAAGTTTCTTGAGAATGTAAATTTAATGCTTTAAAAGTCAAGATAAAGATGGCTACATCTGTACATAAGTAGCAAGTATAGTCAAAACGAAAATAGAACTAAGGCTTCGTTCCCATCTGCACTATGTTTTTCCATTCTTCTGTTCTGACATAGGAAAAGAAGAATGAAAAAACAATGCCCGATGGAACTCATTGACTTAAATGGATTCGGTCGGGTTTTCGTGAGAGTGTCCATCCTTTTACCAGAAAAATAGCACAGCATGCTGAGCTATTTCTTACGTCATTTTTCACTGGAACTGCAACAGAGGTCTCTAACGGGGCCATCAACGCATATGTGAACAAGGCCTAATGTTCATGTGTATACCATGACCACAAGAAACATAAGAAATAATCAATCTTTTCATGTTCCTCCTTCCTTCTTTTTCCATGGCCAAATTTACTTATGATTCTAATTGTACGTATATAAATTTAAGGAAGAAATAATGAAGCTAATTTATCTAAATACTAACTTATTTTTAACCAGAGGATTCTTATTTATAGATATCGGGATGCAGATTAAGAAGTGTATTAGATATATATAGACACCAAACATTATATTAGCAAAATAAGGATTTCGAACGTTATCATAAAGAATCAAAATTCATATTTAAACCTTTAATAAATTGGCAATCATTACCTTTATTTTCTTCTGAGTTGTCTTCCTCAGATGATTCTTTGTTTTCTCCTTTTATTTTAATATCAATCTTTCCATGTTCCTTCTTGCTTCCATGTTCTTGGCCAAATTTACCACCAAACTTGATGGAACCTTAAAGAGTCATTAGCTAGTAATTATTTTTAAGCAAACAACATATAGCAAAATTATAAGCTATTATAGCCAGAGGTGTACATACCATAGAGGCACACAATACACCTGCCGTAGAGCCCATGTAGTAGGGGAAGGGTTTGTGGGCAGCTCAGGTTGGTCACATCTTAGTACTTATTGAATAGTGTGAACCTCTTCACAGGAATGGTAGTATAAGCAAAGAGACGGTTATGCTACTATTCTGTGTTATAAGAAATGGGAAAAAGATAAGGGGCAAGCCATGGGCCATTATACCCTTGTCATGGGTATGCAATGTAGTGAACCTATACAACAGGTGGTGGCTGTTAATTCTTCTATGAGGCCCCTTAGTACACTATGTTCGGTTCTGATTATTGCTATTATCAGCAACTAAAGAAGTGGTCCCCAACCTGTGGCTCTCCAGTTGTGAAAAGCTATCAGGGCATGCTGAGAATTGTAGTATTGCATCACTTGGAGAACCACCAGTTGGAGTCCACTGTTATAAAGTAAAAGTTCTATCTACCTTTGCCATCTTTGGAGTTATCTTCATCAGATGATTCTTTCCTTCCACCATCAAGCTTGATATTTACATGATTTCCATGTTCCTCTTTACTAAGCCCCGCCCCTATCAGGCAAGACGCAAAAAGTGTGTAAAACAGTTAATAAATGTGGCGTACGGCATTTACGCCAGAATTCCTTCTCTTTTTTTTTGAAAAATAAATCTGCTCCAATATTTTCTTCTTAAACACTGGCGTACACAGAAGATATAGTACTCCATAACTGATATTAAACTTTTCCCCCATTATTGGGCCAGGTTTTGCCTCCCAAGACAGAAGAACCTGGTGTTTGTTCCTCCTTCCACCCCCCTTTCATTACTCTTGGGTTAGTTAACCCCACTCTTATTTCCTGTGGAAATGGGAATTCTGCATAAAGTTAACATTTATAGCATATACCACAGTCGGAGAACGAATGGAGAGGTGGCCACATGTATCACTCTATTAATTTCTGTGGAAGTTATAGAAACAGTCGAGCCTGTTCTGGAGGTCAATACTGGGACCCGCATCAATCAGACATTTATATCATATTTAGTTGGATATGCCATAAATATTTAAGTTGGTAATACCTCTTTATGGTTGTGACGTAACTTTTTTGGGAGTTGTATTACATGGGTGTACTTTTCCAGTTTTTTGACAGAGCAAACCCCCTAGCTATGGGTTTATGTCACCCTGTTAAACGTTACCTCATATAACCAAATCAGATGTGATAAGTTACAAACAATTTGCTTACATTTCCTCCAAATAAATATTAAACTAGCACATGATTTTTTATTTATACTTCCACGATTAAAAGTGGCAAAGATACTATATAATGAAATGGAATCCCATTCTCTATCTGAAAAATATCACCCACATGTTTGGTTATCAAGATGACCACATTTATCAAAAGTAGTAAGTTATGTTTTCCTCCTCCCTTGTTAAATTCATTTGTTATTTCTAGTCCACCTTTAATTTCATGTTTTCCATTAATTTCAACAGTCCTTCTCTCCCCACCAGTACCAAACTCAATTTTTCCAGTTTGCTGACCAAGTACACCCACCAGATGTAGGTTGGGTAGTTGTATTTTGCCTCCTTTCAAGTCAATTATTTCTGTTTAAATGAAGGCACATAGTATTTAATTGCTATCATAAAAACTGCCGCCCTTCCTGAAAATAACTTCCCTCTCCCATAGCTAGAATAAACATTAGCATACTCCTAATCCCTTGGTTACCATTTCTAGTATAAATATACCCACCACCTCAATTGTAAGGAGAGATTTAAACAAATGCACAAAACCAAGGAAGATAGAGGAATCTTACGTTTTCCTTCATCATTATCCTCCTCAGATGATTTTCCAAATTTACCCTTTAATTCATGATGCCCATGAATTTCAAAAGTCTTTGTCTCCCCACCAGTACCATATTCAATTTTTCCACTTTGGTGACCAAATAAGCCCCCTACATTTACATTGGGTAGTTGTATTTTGCCACCATTCAAGTCTATGTTTTCTGTTTAAAAAAGACAAAACATCCAATGATGATGGTAATAAAATTAGAATTTATCAATCTAAAGACCCATGATAGTTCTGAAGAATGAACTGGAATATTCTAAGAACCAACTATACTTTCCTTCATTCTTATACAACATAAATGATTCCTCAAAGTCCCATTGTACACTACAGTACACTGTTCCATGTATTACTAATGTCCTAGTTGTCCAGTTTCTACCGTTTTCTACCCTTCCAATCTTTTAGCCAAGTAAATCCTAGTTGTAAGATAACATCACCCAGTTAAAGGTTTTTCCCTTTCAAGTTATTGCAATGTTGGGGGCCTAGCAGAAATCTATACAGAAAACATCCATGTCCACTTTTAAAAACATCCAAAACTATGCTTTTATCTTTCATATATGAATACATTATAATAGGTAGCATTTGAATCTACCCATTAGATTTCGGCTTTGAAGCAAGTGATGTGATCTAAATCAGCATAAATGGGACTGCCTTCGAACCGTGCCAAATATTTTATCAGAACCTGAGACCACCAGAAGATCGTCTTCTACTCTAGCGTGCAAATCCGACCATCCCTCATACCACCCCCTACCTCATACCCTGCCGGATTATTTTCCCTGACTGCAGCTGACAAAATATGTTCTCTCACACTAAACTACATGGAGGCCTTTATATGAAAGATATTCCGCCACCTGTCAGGTTATAATTAATAACTACTTACGTTTTCCTCCTTCTTTATTAAGCTCATGTTTTATTTCAAGTCCACCATGAATTTCATGTTTTCCATTAATTTCAAAAGTCCTTGTCTCCCCACCAGTACCAAACTCAATTTTTCCACTTTGCTGACCAAGTGCACCCCCCAGATGTAGGTTGGGTAGTTCTATTTTGCCTCCTTTCAAGTCAATTATTTCTATTTAAATGAAGGCACATAATATTTAATTGCTATTATAAAACCTGCCCCCCTTCCTGAAAATAAGTTCCTTCTCCCAAAGCTAGAATAAGCATAAGTGTATTTAAAAATCCTTGGTTACCATTTCTAGTATAAATATACCCACCACCTCGATAGTAAGGAGAGATTTGCACATATGTACAATACCAAAAAACAGAGGAATCTTACGTTTTCCTTCATCATTATCCTCCTCTGATGATTTTCCAAATTCACCCTTTAATTCATGATGTCCATGAATTTCAAAAGTCTTTGTCTCCCCACCAGTACCATACTCAATTTTTCCACTTTGGTGACCAAATAATCCCCCTACATTTACATTGGGTAGTTGTATTTTGCCACCATTCAAGTCTATGTTTTCTGTTTAAAAAAGACAAGACATCCAATGATGATGGTAATAAAATTACAATTTATCAATCTAAAGACACATGATAGTTCTGAAGAATGAACTGGAATATTCTAAGAACCTACTATACTTTCCTTCATTCTTATACGCCATAAATGATTCCTCAAAGTCCTACCTTAAATGTACACTACAGTACACTATTCCATGTATTACTAATGTCCTAGTTTTCCAGTTTCTACGGTTTTCTACCCTTCCAGTCTTTTGACCAAGTAAATCCTAGTTGTAGGATAGCATCACCCAGTTAAAGGTTTTTGCCTTTCAAGTTAATGCAATGTTGGGGGCCTAGCAGAAATCTATACAGAAAACATCTATGTCCACTTTTAAAAACATCCAAAACAATACTTTTATCTTTCATATATTAATACATTAGCATAGGTAGCATGTGAATCTACCCATTAGATTTCGGCTTTGAAGCAAGTGATGTAATCTAAATCAGCATAAATGGGACTGCCTTCGAACGACGCCAAATATTTTATCGGAACCTGACACCACCAAAAAATCCTCTAGTATTCTAGCGTACAAATCCGACCCTTCCTCATACCACCTCCTACCTCATACCCTGCCTGATTATTTTCCCTGACTACAGCTGACAAAATATGTTCTCACACACTAAACTACATGGAGGCCTTTATATGAAAGATATTCCGCCACCTGTCAGGTTATAATTAATAACTACTTACGTTTTCCTCCTTCTTTATTAAGCTCATGTTTTATTTCAAGTCCACCATGCATTTCATGTTTTCCATTAATTTCAAAAGTCCTTGTCTCCCCACCAGTACCAAACTCAATTTTTCCACTTTGCTGACCAAGTGCACCCCCCAGATGTAGGTTGGGTAGTTGTATTTTGCCTCCTTTCAAGTCAATTATTTCTGTTCAAATGAAGGCACATAGTATTTAATTGCTATTATAAAACCTGCCCCCCTTCCTGAAAATAAGTTTCTTCTCCCAAAGCTAGAATAAGCTTAAGTGTATTTTAAAATCCTTGGTTACCATTTCTAGTATAAATATACCCACCACCTCAATAGTAAGGAGAGATTTGCACATATGTACAATACCAAAAAACATAGAGGAATCTTACGTTTTCCTTCATCATTATCCCCCTCTGATGATTTTCCAAATTCACCCTTTAATTCATGATGTCCATTAATTTTAAAAGTCTTTGTCTCCCCACCAGTACCATACTCAATTTTTCCACTTTGGTGACCAAATAATCCCCCTACATTTACATTGGGTAGTTGTATTTTGCCACCATTCAAGTCAATGATTTCTGTTTAAAAAAGACAAAATATCCAATGATGATGGTAATAAATGTAGAACCCATCAATCTAAAGACCCATGATTGTTCTGAAGAATGAACTGGAATATTCTAAGAACCTATTATACTTTCCTTCATTCTTATACACCATAAATGATTCCTCAAAGTCCCACCTTAAATACACAGTACAGTACATTATATGTTCCATGTAAATCTAGAGTCCTAGTTCTCCCGTTTCTACGGTTTTCTACCCTTCCAGTCTTTTGACCAAGTAAATCCTAGTTGTAAGCTAACATCATCCAGTTAAAGGTTGTGCCTTTCAAGTTAATGCAATGTTGTTTACGTTTTTTGTAACAGAGTCGGACTGACGTGTCTTGCGCTCACCTATTGAAACAATTATGCGGGCCTAGAAGAAATCTATACAGAAAACGTCTATGTTCACTTTTAAAAACATTGAAAACTATGCTTTTATCTTTCCAATATGAATACATTATAATAGGTTGTATGTGAATCGACCCATTAAATTTATGTCTGGAAGAAAGTGATGTGATCCAAATCAGCTTCAAATGGGACTGCCTTCGAACGGTGGCAAATATTTTATCAGAACCTGAGACCACCAAAAGATCCTCTAGTACTTTGACATGCCAATCCGACCCTCCCTCATACCACCTCCTACCTCATACCCTGCCTGATTATTTTCCCTGACTACAGCTGACAAAATATGTTCTCTCACACTAAACTACATGGAGGCCTTTATATGAAAGATATTTGGCCACCTGTCAGGTTATAATTAATAACTACTTATGTTTTTCTCCTTCTTTGTTAAGCTCATGTTTTATTTCAAGTCCACCATGAATTTCATGTTTTCCATTAATTTCAAAAGTCCTTGTCTCCCCACCAGTACCAAACTCAATTTTTCCACTTTACTGACCAAGTGCCACCCCCCAGATGTAGGTTGGGTAGTTGTATTTTGCCTCCTTTCAAGTCAATTATTTCTGTTTAAATGAAGGCACATAGTATTTAATTGCTATTATAAAACCTGCCCCACTTCCTGAAAATAAGTTCCTTCTCCCAAAGCTAGAATAAGCATAAGTGTATTTAAAAATCCTTGGTTACCATTTCTAGTATAAATATACCCACCACCTTGATAGTAAGGAGAGATTTGCACATATGTACAATACCAAAAAAGAGAGGAATCTTAAGTTTTCCTTCATCATTATCCTCCTCTGATGATTTTCCAAATTCACCCTTTAATTCATGATGTCCATGAATTTCAAAAGTCTTTGTCTCCCCACCAGTACCATACTCAATTTTTCCACTTTGGTGACCAAATAAGCCCCCTACATTTACATTGGGTAGTTGTATTTTGCCACTATTCAAGTCAATGATTTCTGTTTAAAAAAGACAAAACATCCAATGATGATGGTAATAAATGTACAACCCATCAATCTAAAGACCCATGATTGTTCTGAAGAATGAACTGGAATATTCTAAGAACCTATTATACTTTCCTTCATTCTTATACACCATAAATGATTCCTCAAAGTCCCACCTTAAATACACAGTACAGTACATTATATGATCCATGTAAATCTAGAGTCCTAGTTCTCCCGTTTCTACGGTTTTCTACCCTTCCTGTCTTTTGACCAAGTAAATCCTAGTTGTAAGATAACATCACCCAGTTAAAGGTTGTGTCTTTCAAGTTAATGCAATGTTGTTTAAGTTTCTTTGTAACAGAGTCGGACTGACGTGTCTTGGGCTCACCTATTAAAACAATTCTGCGGGCCAAGGAGAAATCTATACAGAAAACGTCTATGTTCACTTTTAAAAACATTGAAAACTATGCTTTTATCTTACATATATGAATCCATTATAATAGGTTGTATGTGAATCTACCCATTAAATTTATGTCTGGAAGCAAGTGATGTGATCCAAATCAGCTTCAAATGGGACTGCCTCCGAACGGTGCCAAATATGTTATCAGAACCTGAGATCACCAAAAGATCCTCTAGTACTTTGACGTGCCTTGCCGACCCTCCCTCATACCACCTCCTACCTCATACCCTGCCTGATTATTTTCCCTGACTACAGCTGACAAAATATGTTCTCTCACACTAAACTACATGGAGGCCTTTATATGAAAGATATTTGGCCACCTGTCAGGTTATAATTAATAACTACTTATGTTTTTCTCCTTCTTTGTTAAGCTCATGTTTTATTTCAAGTCCACCATGAATTTCATGTTTTCCATTAATTTCAAAAGTCCTTGTCTCCCCACCAGTACCAAACTCAATTTTTCCACTTTACTGACCAAGTGCCACCCCCCAGATGTAGGTTGGGTAGTTGTATTTTGCCTCCTTTCAAGTCAATTATTTCTGTTTAAATGAAGGCACATAGTATTTAATTGCTATTATAAAACCTGCCCCACTTCCTGAAAATAAGTTCCTTCTCCCAAAGCTAGAATAAGCATAAGTGTATTTAAAAATCCTTGGTTACCATTTCTAGTATAAATATACCCACCACCTCGATAGTAAGGAGAGATTTGCACATATGTACAATACCAAAAAACAGAGGAATCTTAAGTTTTCCTTCATCATTATCCTCCTCTGATGATTTTCCAAATTCACCCTTTAATTCATGATGTCCATGAATTTCAAAAGTCTTTGTCTCCCCACCAGTACCATACTCAATTTTTCCAGTTTGCTGACCAAATGCACCCCCCAAATGTAGATTGGGTAGTTGTATTTTGCTTCCTTTCCAGTCAATTATTTCTGTTTAAATGATGGAACAAAGTACTTAATTTGTATTAAAAAAATATATATATTTCCTATGATGTCATTTATCTTTACCATTACAAACTAAACATTTTTAAATTCCTTAAATTCAGTTTCTAAAAAAATGTATGCCACCACCTCAACAGTATAAAGTCATGCATGTGTACAAAACAAGGTATACGTGCAGAAAGCTTACGCTTTCCTTCATCCTTATCCTCCTCAGATGATTTCCCAAATCCACCCTTTAATTCATGTTGTCCATTAATTTCAAAAGTTTTTGTCTCCCCACCAGTACCAAACTAAATTTCTCCACTTTGCTGACCAAGTGCACCACCCAGATTTAGATTGGGTAGTTCCACTTTGCCACCATTCAAGTCAATGATTTCTGTTTAAAAGAAGAAATAAAGTATTTATCTTATATTACAAAGACTTTACATCCATAAAATAATTTCACTCTGCCATAGCAAGAATAAACTTGAGTTTATATGAATAATTTCCCACCACCTGTCAGGTTATCTACTAATGTCCATAGTTACAAGAAAATCTACTATTTGTAAGAACTTACGTTTTCCTCCCTCTTTATTAAGCCCATGTGTTATTTCTAGTCCACCATGAATTTCATGATTCCATTAATTTCAAAAGTTTTTCTCTCCCCACCAGCACCAAACTCAATTTTTCCACTTTGTTGACCAAGTACACCCCCCAGATTTAGATTGGGTAGTTCCACTTTGCCACCATTCAAGTCAATGATTTCTGTTTAAATTAAGAAATAAAGTATTTATCTTATATTACAAAGACTTCACATCCATAAAATAATTTCACTCTGCCATAGCAAGAATAAACTTGATTTTATACAAAAAATATCCCACCACCTGGTAGGTTATCTACTAATGTCCATAGTTACAAGAAAATCTACTATTTGTAAGAACTTACGTTTTCCTCCCTCTTTATTAAGCCCATGTGTTATTTCTAGTCCACCATGAATTTCATGATTTCCATTAATTTGAAAAGTTTTTCTCTCCCCACCAGCACCAAACTCAATTTTTCCACTTTGTTGACCAAGTACACCCCCCAGATTTAGATTGGGTAGTTCCCCTTTTCCACCGTTCAAGTCAATTATTTCTGTTGAAATCAAGAAATAAAGTATTTATCTTATATTGCAAAGACTTTACATCCATAAAATAATTTCACTCTGCCATAGCAAGAGTAAACTTGACTTTATATAAAAAATATCCCTCCACCTGGTAGGTTATCTACTAATGTCCATAGTTACAAGAAAATCTACTATTTGTAAGAACTTACGTTTTCCTCCCTCCTTATTAAGCTCATGTGTGATTTCTAGTCCACCATGAATTTCATGATTTCCATTAATTTCAAAAGTTTTTCTCTCCCCACCAGCACCAAACTAAATTTTTCCACTTTGTTGACCAAGTACACCCCCCAGATTTAGATTGGGTAGTTCCCCTTTTCCACCGTTCAAGTCAATTATTTCTGTTGAAATCAAGAAATAAAGTATTTATCTTATATTGCAAAGACTTTACATCCATAAAATAATTTCACTCTGCCATAGCAAGAGTAAACTTGACTTTATATAAAAAATATCCCTCCACCTGGTAGGTTATCTACTAATGTCCATAGTTACAAGAAAATCTACTATTTGTAAGAACTTACGTTTTCCTCCCTCCTTATTAAGCTCATGTGTGATTTCTAGTCCACCATGAATTTCATGATTTCCATTAATTTCAAAAGTTTTTCTCTCCCCACCAGCACCAAACTCAATTTTTCCACTTTGTTGACCAAGTACACCCCCCAGATTTAGATTGGGTAGTTCCCCTTTTCCACCATTCAAGTCAATGATTTCTGTTTAAATTAAGAAATAAAGTATTTATCTTATATTACAAAGACTTCACATCCATAAAATAATTTCACTCTGCCATAGCAAGAGTAAACTTGACTTTATATAAAAAAATATCCCACCACCTGGCAGGTTATCTACTAATGTCCATAATTACAAGAATATCTACTATTTGTAAGAACTTACGTTTTCCTCCTTCCTTATTAAGCCCATGTGTTATTTCTAGACCACCATGAATTTCATGATTTCCATTAATTTCAAAGGTTTTTCTCTCCCCACCAGCACCAAACTCAATTTTTCCACTTTGTTGACCAAGTACACCCCCCAGATTTAGATTGGGTAGTTCCCCTTTTCCACTGTTCAAGTCAATGATTTCTGTTGAAATTAAGAAATAAAGTATTTATCTTATATTACAAAGACTTTACATCCTCAAAATAATTTCACTCTGCCATAGCAAGAGTAAACTTGAGTGTATATGAAAAATATCCCTCCACCTGGTAGGTTATCTACTAATGTCCATAGTTACAAGAAAATCTACTATTTGTAAGAACTTACGTTTTCCTCCTTCCTTATTAAGCTCATGTGTTATTTCTAGACCACCATGAATTTCATGTTTTCCATTAATTTCAAAGGTTTTTGTCTCCCCACCAGCACCAAACTCAATTTTTCCACTTTGCTGACCAAGTCCTCCCCCCAGATGTAGGTTGGGTAGTTCTATTTTGCCTCCATTTAAGTCAATTGATTCTGTTTAAATGAATGAACAAGTTACTTAATTTGTATTAAAAAAAATAAAATATATATATATATACATTTCTTCCAAAGTAATTTATTTTTACCATTACAACTAGGCTATATTTCGTGCACCGCAAATTCTGAAACTTTTGGGAAATTCAGACCAAATTCGATATATGTAGAAATAATTTGCTCATCTCTACGTATATTCACCATGAAATAAGAGTGCTGTTGCTCCTTTTCTTATAACTCTGCATTGTGTTGTTCCTCTGTTATTTCTCAAGGAAATGTAGGATTAGATTGACAACTCGGGCTACCATTTCCTATGTCAATACTGTGTATAATATAGAGTTTTAAGAAAAGATGCTACAGAATTGTTGTTTTTTCTATAGGTAATGCAAGTATTTACTAAAACAAACATGTCAGGAGAATTGACAGCTACTCTTTAATTAATCCATTATGGCATAATGATGTAATATGGGGGCTGGAATCACCCAATTAAGACCCACCTCTGTTAGTTAGAGGAATGTGTTAAGTGTGGCTCTTCCATTGATCTCAATGAATTAATGTATTGCTTTATTTTGCATTCAGCAGCATATCCAACTTGCTGTTTGATAAATTATATATAATTTACCAAATTAAGTGTTCACAAAAGTATTTTTAAATTATCTACCAATTTTTAGATTGAAAATAAAATATCACATATGTCTAAATATAAAAGTATGACATATATAATATGTTCCATTTGAATCATTTCATATATATATATATATATATATATATATATATATATATATATATAAATATAGTGTATTAGCAACCACTAAAACTTCCCTTTCTCCTCCAATTCCTGTTGTTCACTTATTTCCCCAACTTCTCTTCATGGCCGTCAACCGCAGCCCACTTGTAACTTTCAGCTGCTTTGCTGGGTCTGTTAAGTGACCCATCGATGCAGCATAGCAGCTAGGGGCGTTGCTAGAGTCTTAAAAGATCAGGGGCACAAGCCCCAAGACGTGTTTTGCCAACCCCCCGAAAAAATACATATATTTATTGAAGACATCAGATCTATAAGACCAGGACCCCTATAGCTACGCCACTGGATAGGATTAGATTAATTGACTCATCAGACCGTATAACACATAAGGTATTATACACAAATGTCTCATGGGACTATAGTGTCATATGGGTTGAGCTACCAGCAAGTGCAACAATTCCCAGCTCCCCAATAGTGGAAATAGAAACTCCAAACATCATATACTAAATACACGAGAAAAAGGAGTCGGAACTATTTAAGTAAGAAGCAGAAAATATCGAAAATTACAAATTTTATTGAACAATACAAAAATACATAGTTAAAAACAGACTACAAACCCAATAACTGCATATCTCCAAAGTAGGAGACAATGTGGAGCCACAAAGCTACTTTAATTAATACAGTTTGTATATGTCACATTCATCGGGAAGGTTTCCCAAAAGAAGTTACCAAAAAATATGCTCTAAAACAAGTCCCTAGAACAATGTAATAAGGCTAACGGAACACTTGTGTCCAAAATATTTTCTGCAAATTCCCAGTATACTACGTCTCTGTGAACAGTAATAGGGGATACAGGGGTAGTGATTTGTTTATAGTAGTAAGTAATTTTAATACACTCAGTACCAATATAGTAACTAATTCAAAAAGGAACCAGTAATAGAGATAACCTATTTAGGACATTGTCTAAGTATACAGGTAACCTGGTAACAGCATGACAAAAAGTAGCAGTCCTTAGTGGAAAAGACCAGCAAGTACTAACCCATGTGTCAACACCCCTTGAAAAAGCAATCTACGCGAAACGCGCATTGGGGTTTTTCTCCATACTTGAGAGCTGTCACAACTGAGGAGCCACATGGGTTAGTACTTGCTGGTCTTTTCCACTAAGGACTGCTACTTTTTGTCATGCTGTTACCAGGTTACCTGTATACTTAGACAATGTCCTAAATAGGTTATCTCTATTACTGGTTCCTTTTTGAATTAGTCACTATATTGGTACTGAGTGTATTAAAATTACTTACTACTATAAACAAATCACTACCCCTGTATCCCCTATTACTGTTCACAGAGACGTAGTATACTGGGAATTTGCAGAAAATATTTTGGACACAAGTGTTCCGTTAGCCTTATTACATTGTTCTAGGGACTTGTTTTAGAGCATATTTTTTGGTAACTTCTTTTGGGAAACCTTCTCGATGAATGTGACATATACAAACTGTATTAATTAAAGTAGCTTTGTGGCTCCACATTGTCTCCTACTTTGGAGATATGCAGTTATTGGGTTTGTAGTCTGTTTTTAACTATGTATTTTTGTATTGTTCAATAAAATTTGTAATTTTCGATATTTTCTGCTTCTTACTTAAATAGTTCCGACTCCTTTTTCTCGTGTATTTAACACATAAGGGTATTAGACAGCCCAGCAGACAGTACCACATGATATGATTAGATGCAGCAGCTCATCACACAATATCACACATGAGAGGCTTAGATACATTGGCTCAGCAGACGGTTTGACACATGATAGGAATAGATACAGGGTACCAGTAGACGGCATCACACAGGATAGGCTTAGATACAG
Source organism: Rhinoderma darwinii (assembly GCF_050947455.1). NCBI lineage: Eukaryota > Metazoa > Chordata > Amphibia > Anura > Rhinodermatidae > Rhinoderma > Rhinoderma darwinii. The sequence continues at coordinate 47,405,336 of NC_134696.1, read as the reverse complement.
AGCCCAAGCAGACAGTATCCTTACATTTACCATTCTCGCCTGAGTCGGGTCCTCTTCAGAACCGGATGCAGCACTGGGTCCTTTTCAGATTCGGTTGCAGCAGTGGGTACTAAGGCCGTTCATCCCCAGGATGTTATGTGCACAGTGCATGCAACGGCCTGATGCTGAACGGTGTCAGGGCCCTCTGCTGCACGCGAATCTGAAAACATTTTTTGTACTACCTGCTCTCCGCTCAGGCTAATGGATGAGAGACCCTTCTCTATTAAGTTAGACTTCTAGGGTATTTGAACATCAGTTCTTTAAACCAAACAACCCATTTAAAGTGGACCTGTCACTGTGTATAGTTAATTGACTGCAGCTATTTACATACCAATGTCCAAACTATCCCATGTCCAAATACAGCTTTTTAGAGATGGAATACAATGTTTAGAACCCATTTACATACAGTGATCTGTTCGGGTCAGATAAGAGGCTTTCAACATGTTTTGTTTCTGAGCCAACCTTTGTGATAAGGCCCAAATAATATCTAAAATAAAGAGTCTGATTTCCATGAATTATCACATATAATATTTTCAACTCACAACTCACTGGTCTTTTCTTGATTTGTCTCAGAAATCTTTTCAGCTCCTCCTGAATCCTCTTCTCGTCACCGCCATTTACAGCTTCACCATTATGAATGCAAATACCAATATTGGCACCTCATAATATTAATAATAATACAAATGTTTTTTATGCTGCTTAAAGGAGAACTACATTCTTTTGTTGGAGCTGATGGCTACTCAATTTTCTGAATATGTTTAGTTCATTGCTTAAAGGGGTTGCATGGTTTATACAAAACACAGTTTCAAATACTGTACCCTACTATGGCATTCTAAGTTAATATAGAGGGAGGAGTTCCGGACTTCCATCAATTAGATGGAAAAGAGAGCAACTACAAAGAGAGTCTCTCGCTTTGGAGGACCTGGCTTGCCCATGCATTACACAGACGGTCCATTACTTTCAATGAGTGTCATGTAATGCTTAATTTCCCCTGTGCAGGAAATTGAGGACTTTATGCCATGTTATCCTGCAAATTACAGCTCAAGCAGTGGGATAACTTATTTTTGGGGCACCCCTCTTACAAAAAGGAAATGTAAAGAGCAGACAACAGTAGATCCAGCCAGGAAATGACTCATCAGATCTCCAAACTTCATGATCCTATGCTGGAGAAGGGTAGTGTTGGGTGTTGATTCCAACCGGCAGCATTTCTCGGCTTCAGCAGTCAAGAAAGTAAGATTTACTTTACTCCCCAGGAGCATTACATGAATTGCTAGGATATTATAGTGTATTAAATGTTTAACAGTGCTGCTATTAAGAAGGAAACTGTTAAGAAGTTTTAAATTACCAATTTGATTTTTCTTTTCCTCAGATATCTTTCTAAGTTCATCCTGAATCCTATTCTCTTCAGCAGTATTTATTCCTATGCCACCTTGAACGCCAAGACCAACTATTCCACCTAGTTGGAGACTTGCATTGACTTTAACTTCTGTTGAAACAAAGATGTGATGACACAACTGTATAAAGTATGGATTCATTTGTCTACGGCAATATTTAGGAAGGACATTGTAACTCATAAATAAATTACCTTTTTCACTTGTGATTAGATTCGGAATATTGCCAAGAATATTAATTTCTTTTCCGGAAGAAGCCTTTACTTCAGTTTTGCTCTCTATCACATTCTTGCCACTTTGCTGACCAAACATTCCTCCACTCATAGAAAAGCTAGAACCAGCATTGTTACCTAGGGTAAGAAGTAAGAACATATTTTACAAATGGACGTATGACCTTGATTTATCATTTCACTTTGAGTGGTCAAGCTAGGCCAACGTGTTTAACAGGCACTTGCCATGTAATCAACAAGAACTATTGCCAATGATTATAGACTTGTGAAGAAAGCAATACATTTCAGAAATGGTTTATAACTTACCAGAGTCTTTTGGCCTCCCTAACATGTTCAAGGAACGCTTTTCACGTTTTGGGGCCTTCTTGTCACTGCTTCCAATGACTTCTGGTACATCGTTATAATTAATCTCTTCTTGGTTCAGGGAAGACTTCTTCTCTGCTGAAACTTTAAAAGAGCTATATAGGTTAATGATCACCATCCGATACATGGAAAATCTCTAACAAACAGTATAGTATAATTGAATATAAATATAACTCAACAAACTTAAAGTTCCTGGGCCTCAAAGAAAAAACTGTAACAGCCCCCACCTACCATGTGCTATTTATAGTACTGGCGTACTCTTATGTGGCACAGCTGCCTTTGAACACCCTCAAGCTCCAGGTGAAACCGCTACCCCTGTACCCCCAACAACTATGCCCCTAAATATAGTATAAGTCAATGTCGATGTAGCTGAACTTGTAATTTGGAATGATGTGTCATGATATAACAATGTATTATCTGTGGATTGTCGATAAGCCTATATGGTGATCTTATAAGGGGCCATTTCGGATGATAGTTTATGGAACAATCACTATGAAATAGCCCCTTCTATTATGGGACAGAAGGCTCTGGGACTTGTTCTTCATCCTTTCCTATTCTTTCTAATGGAAAAGTATGGGATGACTCTTGATTGTTTGCTACATTTATTGTTAGGTTTACATTGCCAAATAGGAAGGAGGATAAGGCCAATGCAAGTTTCAATCTTATAATACATAAATAGCTATGTCCTTCAGCCTTGTCTAAGTGTGAGTAGAAGAGCATAGCAAGCTTCTGAAAGTCTTGGGTCAGAAGAAACATCGACATTCAGCTAAGTAGGAGCCTGCAGTGGTCATTATAAATGCCTATTTTTGAGTTAAAACATTTTAATGTCATCTAAAACAAGTTAATGGTTATTACATTTACACTATAATCATATAATAACAGCAAAATCTTACCAGGGCAATCGACGGTAAATAAACAGTCTTGAATTTCTCCATTGGCACATTCACTATGGATGAAAATAAAGACATAGGTTACAAATATTCCATGGACCTTAAAACTTAGCTCATGTGCTACATGCTACAAGATGAGTGACAGATGAATAATTTGATGTATACCAGAGGTATGGTAATAAAAGTAGACAGCTCTCAGTAAGGGTCGTTGTTCCTGCTCTTTTTATTAAATAAAGTTAGGTTACTTACCAGATATAGCAGTTGATAGTCACTGTGTCTCCATCTTTGTATGTCTTCCCTTCATAAGTGCAATTTTCTGTGGAAAAAAAATTGTTTTTTATTGAGATATGGTGGGACAAAAAAATCCCAAAGCTAATTTTCTTCAAATAACTTATTATTTTATAAGTGTTCACTATTAATTGGAAGCCTTATAAGTTTCTATAGGAAATATGGCATTCAAATGAGCAGGGGACACCCCTCTATGAGGGCATATGGAAAGGCAGAGGTATATCTAGGTTTACCTTCACCCAAGGCCTAGGTGCAGTTTGCTGCTCTACCCCTGTATTTCAAGACCATGCCAATGCAGTATAGCATGCTGACAACCACCCTAACACCTACCACTATCCTCCATTCCAGCTATGTTCCTGTTAAAGGGGAGACAACCTCCTTAATACTCTATATTAATTAACATCAGTTAAATGCTAAAATAGCATTTAAGGTATTTGCTGTTCAAGTCAACTTATATTTTAGCTCAAAAACTATATTGTACATTGTGAGATGTTTAATACAAATAGTAGTAAGAAATGGCGGCATGGGGTTTTCCAGGTTTTGACATTGATGGCCTATCCCACCTCCGCTCCTCACAGATGTAATTGCAAAGTATATAGGACTAACCCAACGTTTCTGAGAACATTCTGGCAGCCACAGGATATGGACTGGGTTGAGTAATTTATATGGCATGGATTAATATATTATGTTATCATGAGCGATTTATCATAAAATACCAGGGATAGTGCACTACGGAAGGACAAAAATACAGAAAGACAATAATTTTGTTCTTATTGTAGAAACTTCAATGGTATGACAAATAGCAATGTTTACATAAGGCACATAGCTGTTGGGTGTTCCCCAGCCTTCACCCAGTTCATAATACTGTAGCTTCGTCATAACTCTGGCCTATGGTTTTCTGTGAAATACTGCTCAAAATACAACATTCCTAGTTATGGCAACACTTAACACTGTTGTGTTAAGGAGGAATACAATGAGGTTATTCATTAATCTGTAGAAGTGTCAACTCATGACACTCCCTTTTGTATAGGAAAATCAGAAAACAGAATAGGTATCTTCACAGGGCTGCCGTATGAAATATCTGAGCCCCATACAGTGAAAAGGTCACGGCCCCTGCGCTACTACCCTCATCTCCGAACCTTCATCTGCTATACCATTATGGAGGATGTTTTGGCGATGGAGGTCATGTTATCCCCTTTCCCACCAAATGTATGCTCACTATACATTTGGTGAGTCCCTTAAGGCTTCATTCAGGGAAGATATAAATGAGACAATATGGCTTTCCTTCTACAATACTCTGATAAGATAACGGGCCTGTGGTTGGACTAGCCCACTAGAACTGTAGAGGGTCCTCTGTGGGACCAGGCTCTGCCTCAAATGTCCAACAGAAAACAACCCAATTTGGATCTGACTAGAGTCAATAATCTGCCCCTGATCATATTAATCAAATGTATAATAATTATCAACTCTGTGTTAAAAACTTCCAATTTAAACACCATTTTCTCTAGAAAGGTAACGCGATTAATGATCAGACTGATAAACTCTGTTATGAGGAACTGATTAAACTTATTTGACTAATTTGAGAAAGTTTTTCCCATCCTAACAATATATACCTTAATACAACTTGGCAGCTCAGACTATAATCGCAAAATGCATTATTGGGTTTCTATCTCAATATATAACCTAATCTTTAATGTCCAACTTTACATCATCCATTGATATCAAGAAGAAGGCCCGATGTTTTTCTACAGATTCAATGACCACTGGAATGGAGTATGTTCCAAGAAGCTGCTTTATTTGACAATGTTTACACTCAGCCATGGATGTCTGAACAGACATCGCCCCCAGCCGCTACAGATTCGGATAAACGTCTTGGCATGACTGGAGCCGATGTCTGTTGATTCCTCCATCTCTCCGGTGAAGGACATGCAGGAGGAAGTCCCGTCACAGCGTGATCTCGCGAGATGTGCTGTGAAACAAGCTGGGCATGAATGAAGAGAAGTGTATGACGCTGATTGGTCAGCGTCATACACTTTTCTTTACAACGCCCACTTGGTGAAAAGTAAAAAAAAACGCCCAGTTGGGCATTTAGAACAATTTAGCACTAAACTAAAAAGGATCATAACTTGGTAAAAAAAAAACAAAAAAAAAAACTGTTATCTACATTAAAGTGCCTATTAGATTAGGGTGACTGGTGACAGAGCCTCTTTAATACACATGTCAGGGGAATTTAATCCCATTTCCTGTAAATACTCAGCAAGTGGAGCCGATCACACAAGGGGGCAGAAATAAAATGACAATACAAGGCTAAACTGTACATCCAGCAGGTTCCGGTTTCTCAAGGGATCTAATCTCTATTTTATTGTTAGAAGAATCAAATAACATGCACAAGGATTACGTCTTTAAAGGAATGCCATTAAATTTTTTATGTTCAAGGATATAATTATGCCTAGAATACATGTAAGTAAAGTGCACCGTTCCCTGGAAAGGTGCGGAAGACATTGATTTTCTTCTCCTGATACTTTCGTTTTTGAGATTTGCCTTTTTTAAACCCTCCTTCATCAAACTACAAAGTACAATTTAATACTGTTATATTTTGCAACCTGTTCTTTCAATCATGCTTAAAGGGGTTTGTCGTGTGCATGGGGCCTAGGAGAGGAGGGTCCCTATAGGGGCAAATCCTCTATTAGATCAACATGCTTGTATACATAATATGGCAGGTTGTCTATGTCAACTCCTTATATGCACCCCAATAGACACCCCCAATAGTCACTCTCATTAGAAAGCTAATAGAAAGCTAAAAATTGCTATATTGATACCAAATAAATTAGCAGTTGTATAATGTTTATCACTTAAAGGAGTTGTCAAAGATAGGAAAAGAGGTTCTTCCTTTTTTCCAGAAACAGCACCATCTTGTCCATGGACTGTGTCTAATATTGCAGCTCAGTGACATTCACTTGAATAGAGATGAGCTGCAAAACCAGACACGGCCTATAGACAGGAGTGGCCCGGTTTATAGAAATAAGAAGACTTATTTTTGGTTTAGAATCTCAGACATCCCTTTTAAAGAGACTCTGTCACCACATTATAAGTGCCCTGTCTCCTACATAAGGAGATCGGCGCTGTAATGTAGGTGACAGTAATGCTTTTTATTTAAAAAAAACGATATTTTTTCACAACGTTAGGAGCGATTTTAGTTTATGCTAATGAGCTTTCTTAATGCCCAAGTGGGCGTACTTTTACTTTCGACCAAGTGGGCGTTGTACAGAGGAGTGCATGACGCTGACCAATCGGCATCATGCACTCCTCTCCATTCATTTACACTGCACTAGCGATATAGTTATATCGCTATGTGCAGCCTCATACACAAGCCCTAACATTACTACAGTGTCCTGATAATGAATACACATGACCATCCAGCCTGGACGTCATGTGTACTCAGAATCCTGACACTTCTGACTCTTTTCTGTGAGATTCCAGCAACGGATACGAAATCTCGCGAGATTACGAGGTAAACGAGATTTCGTATCCGTTGCTGTAAATCTCACAGAAAAGATTCAGAAGTGTCAGGATTCTGAGTACACATGACGTCCAGGCTGGATGGTCATGTGTATTCATTATCAGGACACTGTAGTAATGTTAGGGCTTGTGTATGAGGCTGCACATAGCGATATAACTATATCGCTAGTGCAGTGTAAATGAATGGAGAGAAGTGCATGATGCCGATTGGTCAGCGTCATGCACTCCTCTGTACAACGCCCACTTGGTCGAAAGTAAAAGTACGCCCACTTGGGCATTAAGAAAGCTCATTAGAATAAACCAAAATCGCTCCTAACGTGAAAAAAGATCGGTTTTTTAAATAAAAAGCATTACTGTCACCTACATTACAGCGCCGATCTTCTCATGTATGAGACAGGGCACTTATAATGTGGTGACAGAGCCTCTTTAAATAATAAATACGATTGCTATTAGTTGGCCTATTCCTAGGAACACCATAGTTGTATCTTAGATTAATTAGGTAAGCTATGGCTAAAGATAGACATATGTAAAATGATTAACCCCTTCCCCCTGCATGCATTCTGGGCCAGAATGACCAAGCAATTTTTTTTGTTTTTCCATTGTCAAATTCAAAGAGGTATAACTTTTTTATTTTCATGGTTAACATGGCTGTATGAGGACTTGTTTTTTTGTGGGATGAGTTGTATTTTTCAATAGCACCGTTTTGGAGTATATATAATTTTTTTATTAACTTTTATTAACTTTTTTTGGGAGGATTAAAAAAACACCCAGAAATGTAGCCATCGTTTCATGCATTTTACATTTACGCCGTTTACCATGCGGCATAAATATCATGTTATCTTTATTCTACTGGTCGGTACGATTACGATGATACCACATATGTATAGTTTTTTTGAAGTTTTACTACTTTTGCAGAATAAAAACACTTTTGAACTAAAATTTATCTTATTTTGCTTCACATGTTTCCAAGAGCCATAACTTTTTTATTTTTCAGTCAATGTTGCCATATGAGGGCTTTTTTATTTTACAGGACTTCATTGCTACAATTTTGCCATTGTTTTTTTGCGTTTTTTTTTTTTACGCGTTCACCTTGCGGTTTAAATAATATGCTACCTTTCTTTTTTGGGTCACTACGATTGTGGGGATACCATATATGTGTAGTTTTTATTTTATTTTTACACTTACTAAACAAAACCATTTTTTTAATGGGAATTTTTTTTTATTTTTTTTTATGTGTACCTTTTTACTATTTTTTTTTTCGCATTAATTATTTTTTTAATCCCACTAGGAGACTTCACTATGTGATCTTTAGATCGCAGACATAATGCTTTGGTATACTGCGTATACCAGAGCATTATTGTCTGTCAGTGTAAAATTGACAGGCCTCTATTAGGACATGCCTCAGGCACGTCCTAATAGGTATATAGCCAGTCCTTTATTAGGCCCCCGGCTGCCATGACATCCCATCGCCCCAGTTGCGAGCCGTCGATGGGTGAGAGAGGGAGACCGCTCCCTCTGTAAACAACTCAAATACAGCGGTCAGCTCAGGTCCAATAGAACAGTGTGTAAATTATACAGCATACAATTGATTGGATGATTTTAATTCCACATGCATTTGAAGTGTTACTCAGTTGATACAATGTAAGTGTAGTTTCCCTTGTAACTTACACGCAGTGCTCTGTAACGATCAGCGGATGAACGTGCAAATGCTCGTTCATCGGCAGATTGTATAGTTTGAAATGCCGAAAATATTATTATTGTCGGCAGCACATCTCCATGTGTGAACAGGGAAATGTGCTGCCGACATGATAGAAATGTATGAGGATGAGCGATGCTAGCAAAAAGCGCTCGTCCCCATCCATAGCTACTTGTGACAGGAGCAAACGACCGCCAATCAACGAGCTGTCTCGTAGAGCAGCGCTCGTTTACATGGTCCACGGCGAGCCGTGTAAGACCACCCTAAGGCCCAATCAGATTAATGTTCCCGTCATTTTCCATAAACAGATCATCTGACTACAAAAAGTATTACAGCTACAAAATTTCGCTATGATAGGAACGATTCTCCCATGGACAACTTCTTCTTAGCTTGTTTAGCCTCGGAACATATTTCAATTGATTGGAATAAACTATTTTTAATTTATACACGTAATGATTATTAGGGCATGTTCAGACGTGGCAGAGTTTTTCAGTTGCAAATGTTGGTGCAGATTTGGGGCAATTACGCAAAGAATCTGCACCAACATTTGCATATTTGACAGGTAATTCAGACGTTGCAGAAAACACAGCGGACTTGCCACAGATTTCAGTTTTTGCATTGCAAAGGCTGAAATCCGCAGTGAAATTCCGCTTCTTCTTTGCAACAGACAGTGCATGCTGCGGACTGAAAATTCCGCACCGCAGCCTATGGTCCGCAGCGGAGTTTTCCGCAACGTCTGAACTAACTTTCCTAAAAATGTATAGAAACAAATGTAAAAAACTGCCGCTGGAGAATTCTACTGCAATTCTGCCACGTCTGAACGTGCCCTTATTGACAGAAAATAGATGTCCCATACAAAACAGAATTCAGTCCGTAATAAAAGATAAAAGGATATTTACCTCCATTTTCAGCAGCACCTATTCTAAGCAGGCACACCGCAGATAGAACCACAATGGGTAGGACACCCATGGTGCCAACTCCAAGGTAGACTTCAAAGCTAGGCAATAAGTTCCAAGTCTGCACCTTCCACTGTAGGTTACTTGGACTGAGTTGTCATTACTGTCACCAAACCAGCAATCTCCAAGCAGCAGTCTAACCTGGTGGAATGCAGGGGCTGAAACACAGTGACACCTTTTATAAGGTGGACTATTGGAATGAAGGAGGAGGAGAATTTTGACAGGTACAACAGGTTCCTCAACCACCACAATGACAGTTCATAAGATTGCAGAAATCAAGCTGCACTTGCTTGTCTAAATGTTACACTCATTAAAGCACACACGCACCCATATAATATATATATATATATATATATATATATATATATATATATATATATATATATATATATATATATATATATATATTAGTCCTTCTCAGTGAATTAGAATTAATTTATTTCAGTAATTAAATTCAAAAAGTGAAACTCATATATTCTATGGATTCATTACACACAGAATCTATTTCCAGCATTTTTGTCTTTTAATGTTGATGATTATGGTAACAGTTAATGAAAACCCAAAATTTTGTGTCTCAGAAAATTAGAATATTATATAAGCCCAATATAAAAAAATATTTTTAATACCAAAATATTGGCCTACTGAAAAGTATGTCCAGTATATGCCCTCAATACTTGGTCGGGGCTCCTTTTGCATGAATTACTGCATCAATGCGGCGTGGCATGGAGGCGATCAGCTTGTGGCACTGCTGAGGTGTTATCAATGCGGCGTGGCATGGAGGCGATCACCTGTGGCACTGCTGAGGTGTTATCAATGCGGCGTGGCATAGAGACGATCAGCCTGTGGCACTGCTGAGGTGTTATCAATGCGGCGTGGCATGGAGGTGATCAGCCTGTGGCGCTGCTGAGGTGTTATTGAAGCCCAGGTTGCTTTGATAGCTCCTTCAGCTCGTCTGCATTGTTGGATCTGGTGTCTCTCATCTTCCTCTTGACAATACCCCATAGAATCTCTATGGGGTTTAGGTCAGGTGAGTTTGCTGGCAATCAAGTACAGTGATACTGTGGTTATTAAAGCAGGTATTGGTACTTTTGGCAGTGTGGGCAGCTGCCAAGTCCTGCTGGAAAATGAAATCAGCATCTCCATAAAGCTTCTCAGCAGAGGGAAGCATGAAGTGCTCTAAAATGTCCTGGTAGACGCTGCGCTGACTCTGGACTTGATATAACAAAATTGGGCTTATTTAATATTCAAATTTTCTGAGACACTAAATTTTGGGTTTTCATTAACTGTCACCATAATCATCAACATTAGGAGAAGAAAAATGCTGGAAATTGATCACTCTGTGTGTAATGAATCTATATAATATATGAGTTTCACTTTTTTAATTGAATTACTAGAATAAATTTACTTTTAGATGATATTCTAATTCATTGAGAAGGACTAGTATATATATACATTTTTTTTTTCATTTTTTGCCAACTAAATCTGTATTCACAGCAATGAATAATAGCTATTAAAATTATATAATGTACAGTTCTCAAAGAGTGAAATACATGGAATTTTTTTTTCCAAAAAGGAGAATATTAGCATTAGGTTATGTTCACAAGGCATAATGTGGAGACTGAAAGAAACCGCCTCTGAATTAACGCTTCTGATACACGTCAAGAACACAAACTTTTTTTAAGCTGTCTTTCAACAAATATGTGTATTTTTAAGAATATTTGAAGTGTTTTTAGCCGCGTTTTTAAAGTGGTTTTTTTTTTGCCTCCCATTGAATTCAATGGAATACTTATGACGCGTAAAATGCTCCAAGAATTGACATGACGCTTCTTTTTATATGATGTGTAATTTCATTTCACACATGTAAAAAAATTGGCCTTATGCCTGCATCAGGATGCAGGAAGGGGACCCTTTTTTGCTATGTACATGTAGGTGATTTTGTAGGAAGGGTATAAAAAGGGTGTCTGATTTAGAAAATCACTTTCAAATACCCTGTAATATAACATTGAGAGGATCTTTTATTCATGACCCTCATCTATTAGCCTAAAATACAGAATAGAAACTGAGAATATAAAATTATAATAATATACTATATAAATTATATTTGGTAAATATATATAGATAAAGATATATAGATATGTGCTTCAGTGCACAATTGTAGGTTTTTGGAAATGCATCATTGCTAGAAATTTCCTCATGGATCTCAGATTGGGCATCTAAACTATATACATTATCTTATTTATATGTTTTTTGTTCAAGAATATAATGGGGTTCATTTGTTATTCACTTATTTATTTCCTGCTGTTTACAAAGTGGCAACATATTCCGTGGTGCCGTACAAAGTTTGTCATTACTCACACATAGGCCCGCTTTTTTTTTTTACTCCTGCAGGACCATGAATTGTGTGACATGATAATAGAAGGATTTGGTGCCACTGGGGGGGGAAGCAGTGGATTGGGCGATACATTGTTTGATTTCGGCACTCCATCCCCATTATAACACAATGAAGTGTTAGTGGAGCTAATGTGTCCTCTGCTACTCTCAAACCCTCCCCTGCCTAAATACCGGGCATCGCTCCTTTCCTGTAGCCTCCTAATGGGAGGAACATTAGGTTTATGGTCAGTAAGGGAGCATGTTTAGGTAACTTTTCATGTTTGCAGGGAGTATATATATATATATATATATATATATATATATATATATATATATATATATATTGAATATAAGGTGATAGGGCTGAAACATTGCAGTATTGACATGGATGAATAAACCACTTTTTGCATTCTGAACAGATACTGGAGTGCTGCGAGCTCTTTGTTTTTCTATTTACCTGGTGGATCCTGAATCAAGGTTAAGTTCGCAGAGCACCCTATCTTTTACTCGAAGCGCTGCTTTTTTTCTACCTATTATATATGAAGTACCGTATTTTTCGGACTATAAGACGCACCTGACCATAAGACGCACCCAGCTTTTAGACAACAGAAAATAGGAAAAAAATTATTTGTTAAAAAAAATGTATTCTGTTTCACCACATTCTGAGAGCCAACATTTTTTATATTTTTTTCATCGATTGAGCGGTGTGAGGGCTTATTTTTTGCGGGACGAGCTGTAGTTTTATTGGCACCATTTTTCTGGTGCATACAATTTTTTTGATCACTTTTTTATTTATTTCATATATTAAGCACTAAGGTGACCAAAAAACTATTTTGATGTTTTCAATTTTTAAACTCACCGTGTGAGTTAAATAATGGTATAGTGTAATAGATCGGACTTTTACAGACGAAGCAATACCAAATTATTTCATTTTTTACATTGTGCTTGGGGAAAAATGGGAAAAGTTTTTTTTTAAATTTTTAATATTTTTTGTTTTTACACTCCTGAAAATGTATCTAACATTTTTTTTTTTTTACACATTTTATTAGTTCCCCTAGGGGACTTGAACCAGCGGCTACTCTTTACATGTGGAGTATGCTGTTTCCTTAACTCCCATAGTAGTGAATGGCAGTTAGGGAAGCAGCGTAGCATGCGAGCTACGCTGCTTCCGTAACTACTGTTCAGTTCTATGGGAGTTACGGAAACAGCGTAGCTCCACGAGTTACGCTGTTTCAGTAACTCCACATGCAATCAAGTGGCCGGGAGAGCACAGAAAACTAGAATGGGGTTTAGGGGGCCCCGTTCTAGAGATAGGTGTGGGTCCTGCATCTATCTGACATTTATGACATATTGAAAAAACCAACACTTGACCCATCCAGCGCTGCCAACTACCGACCAGTCTCTAATCTGCCCTTCATCTCGAAACTCCTGGAACGCTTGGTCTACTCTCGCCTTATCCGCTATCTCTCTGCTAACTCCATTCTTGACCCCTTACAATCTGGTTTCCGCACTCTACACTCCACAGAAACTGCCCTTACTAAAGTCTCAAATGATCTCTTGGCGGCTAAATCGGACGGTAAATCCTCTCTCCTGATTCTTTTGGATCTCTCTGCAGCCTTTGACACTGTAGACCACAAACTCCTACTTAACATGCTCCACTCTATTGGCCTCAAGGACGCGGCTCTCTCTTGGTTTTCCTCCTATCTCTCTGACCGCTCGTTCAGTGTGTCATTTGCTGGTTCCACTTCTTCTCCTCTTCCCCTTGATATCGGGGTTCCTCAGGGATCAGTCCTAGGTCCACTCCTCTTTTCTCTCTACACAGCTCCTATTGGACAAACCATCAGCAGATTTGGCTTCCAGTACCATCTCTACGCTGATGACACCCAATTATATACCTCTTCCCGTGACATCACCCCTGCTCTAATACAGAACACCAGTGATTGTCTGTCCGCTGTCTCTAACATCATGTCCTCTCTCTATCTGAAACTGAATCTTTCTAAAACTGAGATCCTTGTGTTCCCACCATCTACTAACCTCCCTAAACCTGATGTCTCCATCTCTGTGTGTGGCACTATCATAACTCCTAAGCAGCACGCCCGCTGTCTCGGGGTTATTTTTGACTCAGATCTTTCCTTTACTCCTCACATACAATCACTTTCACGCTCCTGTCATTTTCACCTCAAAAACATCTCCAGAATCCGCTCTTTTCTTACGGAGGAAACTGCCAAAACTCTCATTGTTGCTCTGATTCACTCTCGTCTTGACTACTGTAACTCATTACTAGTCGGTCTTCCCCTCACTAAACTCTCCCCTCTCCAATCTATCCTCAATGCAGCAGCCAGGCTCATCTTTATGACCAACCGCTACACCAACGCCTCTAATCTGTGCCAGTCACTGCACTGGTTGCCCATCCCCTTCCGAATAAAATTCAAACTTATTACTCTCACCCACAAAGCTCTCCACAGTGCTGCACCTCCTTACATCTCCTCCCTCATCTCTGTCTACCACCCTACTCGGGCTCTACGTTCTGCCAACGACCTTAGATTAAAATCCTCCATAATCCGAACCTCCCACTACCGTCTCCAGGATTTCTCTCGTGCTGCACCCGTCCTCTGGAATGTGCTACCCCAGACAATCAGATTAATTCCCAATATCCACAGTTTTAAACGTGCCCTGAAAACACATCTATTTAGACAGGCCTATAAAATTCCCTAATCTGACTCCTTTCCATGGCCCTCCATTTAGATTAGTCATCAGAATAAGATTCCCTCACACTCCTTCTCTTCATGTCCGTCATACACGGATACTGGCTGGTGACCGGCTCATGCAGCTTTATGTTACCACCGCATGTGTATAAAAATGTCCGGACCATTGTACAGAACAAACACTATTACACTTTGTGTCTCCCTTATGTCCTCATAGATTGTAAGCTCTTGCGAGCAGGGTCCTCACTCCCCAGGTTTGAATTGTAAATGAACTTTGTCACTATGTAATGTCTGATATTGTTTGTTTCATGTTCCCTCTAAATTGTAAAGTGCTGCGTAATATGTTGGCGCTATATAAATAAAGATTATTATTATTATTATATTATTCATAGGAAAACCCCTATAAATGCCACGGTCGCTATTGACCACGGCATTTAACTAGTTAAAGGGGTTTCCCATAAAACACATTTATCCCCTATCCACAGGATAAGGGCTACATATGAGATTGCTGGGACCCCCAGCGATAAGGAGAACAGGGGACCGAAAGTCACCCAAAGAGCTACATGAGGAGCCTGGACTTCTGGATTCTGTGTCCGGCTTATCTGTTCCACAGCTCCATAGAGATCAATGGAGAGCCGCTCGCGCATGCGCAGAAGAATCCTATTGATCTTTATGAAGCTGCCGGACACAGAACGAGGAAGTCACAGCTTCTCATGCAACGCTCTTGGTAACTTTCGGTCCCCGTTCTCCTTATCGATCACACATGTATCCTGTGGATAGGGGATACATGTGTTTTATGGTACAACCCCTGTAAACTACCAGGAACAGTGAAATTGTTCCTGGCCGTTAGAGCAGCATGTCAGAAGCTGACACCTGCAGTGTATGGAGTGGGCTCAGCGCGTGAGCCCGCTCCATACATCACCCCCTCCAGCTCCATTATGTGCCGGCACGTCATGGGTCGGGAAGGGGTTAAGTAATGAAGCGGTCATGGGGCCCGGCGATGCCGGGTCCCTTGACTGCGGACTATAAGACGCAGGGACTTTTTAGCAAGATTTATTCTTGCTAACAACTGCGTCTTATAGTCCGAAAAATACGGCATATATAAACAGTACTGTGCTAAAGTTTTAGGCAGTTGTGGAAAAATGCTGCAAAG
This sequence comes from Rhinoderma darwinii, assembly GCF_050947455.1. Classification (NCBI taxonomy): domain Eukaryota; kingdom Metazoa; phylum Chordata; class Amphibia; order Anura; family Rhinodermatidae; genus Rhinoderma; species Rhinoderma darwinii. The sequence continues at coordinate 47,389,736 of NC_134696.1, read as the reverse complement.
TAAGAATGCTTTCAAAAATAGAAGTGTTAATAGTTTTTTTTTATCAATTAACAAAATACAAACAGCACACAGTTTTTGAAGGATGTAGGCTTCCTCTAAATCCTTCTGTCTCGTCATGTAATCCCAGACAGACTCGATGATGTTGAGATTGGGGCTCTGTGGGGACCATATCATCACTTCCAGAGTTCCTTGTTATTTTTTTACTCTGAAGATAGTTCTTAATGACATTGGCTGTATGTTGCGGACGTTGTCCTGCTGCAGAATAAATTTGGAGCCAATCAGGCGCCTCCCTGATGGTATTGCATCTTGGATAAGTATCTGCCTGTATTTCTCAGCATTGAGGACACCATTGATCCTGACCAAATCCCCCAACTCCATTTACTTACATGCAGCCCCAAACTTACAAGCAACCTCCACCATACTTTACTGTTACCTGCAGACACTCATTATTGTACCGCTCTCCAGCCCTTCAGCGAACAAACTGCCTTCTGTTCCAGACAAATATTTTAAATTTTGACTCATCACTCCAGAGCACCTGCTGCCATTTTTCTGCATCCCAGTTCCTATGTTTTCATGCATAGTTGAGTTGCTTGGCTTTGTTTCCATGTCAAAAATATGGCTTTTTAGACAATATTCTTCTATATATATATTAGCTTGGTTCTGACTTGGATCAATGTCCTGAGTTTATTAATTTTTTTAAGGCATCTATGCCCTAAGCCTAGTTCTAGTTCTGTAACAATGCCCTAAACAGAAGTATAGTTGGGGTGGCTGGTGGGGTGGCTAGATGCCAGGAGGGGTGCAAACAAGCCACTCTGCCTTGGACAGAGTATTTAGATAATGGGCTAGAGAAACACACTGAATCTTTGTCGTAGGTGACTTTGCCCTAAGCTTGGTTGTGGTTCTGCAATAATACACTCAGCTTAGTTGTGATTCTGTATCATTGCCCTAAGCTTGGTTCTGGTTCCTTTCTGTTCCTGTTCCTATGCAGTAAGTTTGGTTCTACATATATGCACTGTGCTTAGAAATTTCTCTAATTTATGCCCTTATCCTGGTTTTCTTACTGTAACTAACCAGGATACCCTAAGCTTGGATATGTTTTTGCATCCATACCCTAAAATTTGTTCGGTTACTGTATCTATGTACTAGGATTGATACAGCCAAAATTTTGGTGCCATATCTATGAACAATTATTGATTCTGTTACTGTCTCTACTTATGTATTCATATGTTTTTAAGGGGTCTGGCTATAGACTACGAGAGCCACAGTGGTGTGATTCAATAGATAGATTATAGTTAGTAGGGTTGAAAAAAGACATATGTCTATCATGTTCAACCGAGGGATGGGAGAAAGGGAAGGGATATGGGTAAACTGTAGAACTTTGTTTTAGCCCCAATAATCCAAAGGAAGGTTTAACCCCTTCAGGACCAAGCTCATTTTGGCCTTCAGGACCAGACCCATTTTTTCAAATCTGACATATTTCACTTTATGTCGTAATAACTCCGGAACGCTTTTACCTATCAAAGTGATTCTGATATTGTTTTCTCGTGACACATTGGACTTTATGATAGTGGAAAAATTTGCTTGATAAATTCAATATTTATCAGTGAAAAACACCAAAATTTTGGCAAAAATTAGCATTTTTCTAAATGTAAATGTATCTGCTTGTAAGACAGGCCGTTATACCACACAAAATTGTTGCTAATTAACATCCCCCATATGTCTACTTTAGATTGGCATCGTTTTTTGAACGTCCTTTTATTTTTCTATGACGTCACAAGGCTTAGAACTTTAGCAGCAATTTCTCACATTTTCAAGAAAATTTCAAAAGGCTATTTTTACAGGGGCCAGTTCAGTTGTGAAGCGGCTTTTAGGGCCTTATATATTAGAAACCGCCAAAAAGTCACCCCATTTTAAAATCTTCACCCCTCAAAGTATTCAAAACAGCATTTAGAATGTTTCTTAACCCTTTAAACGTTTCACAGGAATTAAAGGAACGTAGAGGTGAAATTTTCAAATTTCATTTTTTTTTGCAGAAATTCATTTTTAATCTATTTTTTTTGTAACACAGAAGGTTTTACCAGAGAAATGCAACTCAATATTTATTGCCCAGATTCTGCAGTTTTTAGAAATATCCCACATGTGGCCCTAGTGCGGTAATGGACTGAAGCACCGGCCTCAGAAGCAAAGGAGCACATAGTGGATTTTGGGCCTCCTTTTTATTAGAAAATATTTTAGGCACCATGTCAGGTTTCAAGGGCTCTTTCGGTGCCAAAACAGTGGAAATCCCCCAAAAGTGACCCCATTTGGGAAACTACACCCCTTGAGGAAATTATCTAGGGGTATAATGAGCATTTTGACCCCGCAGGGTTTTTGCAGAAATTATTGGAAGTAGGCCGTGAAAATAAAAATCGTCATTCTTTCAAAGATAATGTAGGTTTAGCTAATTTTTTCTAATTTCCACGAGGACTAAAGGAGAAAAAGCACCACAACATTTGTAAAGCAATTTCTCCCGAGTAAAACAATACCCCACACGTGGTTATAAACGGATGTTTGGACACACAGCGGAGCTTAGAAGGGAAAGAGCGCTATTTGGCTTTTGGAGCTCAAATTTAGCAGGAATGGTTTGCACAGGCCATATCACATTTGCAAAGCCCCTGAGGGGACAAAACAGTGAAAACGCCAAAAAAGTGACTCCATTGAGAAAACTACACCCCTTGAGGAATCCATCTAGGGGTGTAGTGAGCATTTTGCCCCCACAGGTGTTTCATAGATTTTATTAGAATTGGGCAGTGAAAATAAAAAAAATCCTTTTTCTTCAATAAGACGTAGCTTTAGCTCCAAATTTTTAATTTTCTCAACAAATAAAGGAAAAAAAGAACCCCAACGTTTGTAAAGCAACTTCTCTGGAGTACGGCAATACCCCACACGTGGTCATAAAATGCTGTTTGGGCACACGGCAGGGCTCAGAAGGGAAGGAGCGCCATTTGCTTTTGGTGTACAGATTTTGCTGCATTTGGTTTCTGGGCGCTATGTTGCATTTGAAAAGTCCCTGTGGGACCAAAACAGTGAAAACGCCAAAAAAGTTACTCCATTGAGAAAACTACACCCCTTGAGGAATCCATCTAGGGGTGTAGGGAGCATTTTGCCCCCACAGGTGTTTCATAGATTTTATTAGAATTGGGCAGTGAAAATAAAAAAAATCCTTTTTCTTCAATAAGACGTAGCTTTAGCTCCAAATTTTTAATTTTCTCAACAAATAAAGGAAAAAAAGAACCCCAACGTTTGTAAAGCAACTTCTCTGGAGTACGGCAATACCCCACACGTGGTCATAAAATGCTGTTTGGGCACACGGCAAGGCTCGGAAGGGAAGGAGCGCCATTTGCTTTTGTTGTACAGATTTTGCTGCATTTGGTTTCTGGGCGCTATGTTGCATTTGCAAAGTCCCTGTGGGACCAAAACAGTGCATCCCCCCCCAGAAGTGACCCCATTTTGGAAACAACACCCTCAAGGTATTCACCTAGGGGTGTAGTGAGCATGTTAACCCCACAGGTGTTTTGCAGAAATTCGTGTGCACACGATGTGGGAGAATGAAAATGGGAATTTTTCCTTAGATACGCCAATATGTGGTGCCCAGCTTGTGCCACCATAACAAGACAGCTCTCAATTATTATGCGGTGTTTCCCTGTTTTAGAATCACCCTACATGTGGCCCTAATCTTTTGCCTGGACATTCGACAGGGCTCAGGAGTGAAAGAGTACCATGTAAAATTGAGGCCTAATTTGGCGACATATAAAGTATTGGTTCACAATTGCAGAGGCTTTGATGTGAAATAATAAAAGAAACCCCTGAGAAGTGACCCCATTTTGGAAACTGCACCCCTCAAGGCATTTATTAAGAGGTGTAGTGAGCATTTTCACCCCACGTGTCTTTTCCATAAATGATTGCGCTGCGGAAGGTACAAATTAAAATTTTTCCCTAGATATGCCAATTCAGTGTCAAATATGTCGTGCCCAGCTTGTGCCACTGGGGACACACACCCAATTTTTTTTAAAAGGGTTCTCTCTGGTATGGTGATGCCATATATGTGGAAGTAAACTGCTGTTTGGGCACACTGTAGGGCTCAGATGGGTGGGAGCGCCATTTGGGTTTTGGAGCGTGGAATTTGCTTGGTAATAGTTTTGTTTGGAGTATCACTGTTGTTTCCGTTTATAATGTGGGGCATATCTGAGCTGGGCAGAGTACATCAGGGGCATAGTCAGGTGGTATAATAATAAGGTAAAAAAAATAATAAAATGATCCATAGATGTGTGTTACGCTGTGATCGATCCTGTCTGCACAGGCCGGTGTCGCACTGATAACTGGCGTCCTTCCTTATCCCCCTTTTGGTCCACACTCCGCACCTTTGCAGTTTGGGGAATTTTGCCGGGAAAGCGTTGTCCTGGTATAATACGGGCACCGTTGCTTCCAGCGGATATTGTTGGGCCCTCCCCTTCCTGGTTCCCTAATTTTAGTGCCTTGATACATCACCTTTTGAAACAGAAGAAACGTTCTCTCGGGCCTTCACAACTGGATAATTTTCTTTCCTGAATTATTGGAGCCTTAACTTATTTTATTTTTTCGTAGACGTAGTGGTATGAGGGCTCTTTTTTTACGGGACGAGCTGTAGCTTTTATTGGTACATATTGGGGTACAATCAACTTTTTGATCACTTGTTATCCTTTTTTTGGGAGGCAAGGTGACAAAAAAAACAGAAATTCTGCCATAGTTTTTTTTGGTTGTTTTTTTTTATACAGCGTTCAACATGCGTTATAAACTACATGTTACCTTCATTCTGCGGGTCAGTACGATTCCGGCGATACCAAATTTATAGAACTTTTTTATAACTTTTTGCACAATAAAATTACTTTTGGAAAGAGAATGTATTTTTTCTGTCGCCAAGTTGTGAGAGCCATAACTTTTACATTTTTTCGTCGATGGAGCTGTGTGACGGCTTGTTTTTTGCAAGACGAGGTATAGATTTTATCGGTACCATTTTTGGATACATGCGACTTTTTGATCACTTTTTATTTCAATTTTTGGAAGACCATGACCAAAAAAACAGTAATTATGGCAGTGTTTTTGAGGGGCTTTTTTACGGCGTTCACTGCACTGGATAAATAACATAATATTTTTATAGTTCAGGTCGTTACGGTCGCAGCGATACCAAATATGTATGGCTTTATTATTTTTTTCTATAATAAATGACTTGATAAGTGAAAAAGGGCGATTGTGTTTTGTGTTATTATTTGAAACTTTTATTGTATGTTTTACAACTTTTATTTTTACTTTTTTTACACTTTTTTTTTACACTTTTCTTTAGTCCCACTAGGGGACTTGAATGTCCAACTGTTTGTTTGATGTTCTGATACATTGCGCTACCTATGTAGTGCAATGTATTGGAACTGTCAGTTGTTCACTGACAGCAAGCCGATCAGGCTCCGCCTCTGGGCGGGGCCTAATTAGCTTACGTAATGGCAGACAGGAGTCCATTGTTAGGGCTCCTGTTGCCATAGTAACAGTCGCCAGCCTTGCCATCGCATGGCAAGGCTGCCGATTTTCTACAAACCTCTAGGATGCAGCGATCACAATGGATCGCTGCATCGAAGGGGTTAATGCCAGGAATCGGAGCTAGCTCCGATTCCTGGCGATAGATCGGGGTGTCCGCTGTAACATACAGTGGACACCCACTGCTGATGATGCCGGCTCAGCTTCTGAGCCGGAAGCTGAGGCGGCGCCATCTTGCCGATGGTACCAGAAGCCTCCTGGGCCCCGCCGACGACGGGGCATAGGAGGATTCCGTTACAGGCTGATCGGGAGGTAAGCATTAGCCCTCCGATCTCCTTTGCAGCCACCGGCAACCCAGCGATCACGTTGCTTGGGTGCCGGTGGCTATAAACTCCTCACATGCTGCGATCTCTATTGAACGCAGCATGTGAGGGGCTAATCGGTCGGATCGGAGGCTAGCTCTGGTCCTGGCCGATACCTCAGGGTGCCAGCTGTAACATACAGCTGTCACTCGGCGGTGATGTCGCTGGCTCAGCTCCTGAACCAGTTTCATCTCCATGACGTACAGTAACGTCAAAATGCGGTAAGACACCGTTTTTATTGACGTTAATATACGTGATCCGGCGGGAAGGAGTTAAAGAAATTTAAAAAATAAATAAATACCCAAATCTGCCCTAAAAAGGAAACATTTCCCTCCGGATCCCAATCAGAATAGATGAACATTTAAAGAAGAATTACATTCATTGACATAGGCACTGATATTTTTTGGTTCTAAGAAATTATCTTTGCCTTTTTTAGAGCCATCTACTGTTCCTGCTGTGACCAGCTCCTAAGGTCGGCTATTCCACAGATTCACAGTAGTCTATGATCTACAAGTACACCTAGATCCTTCTCTACAAGTAGCTCTCCCAGTTTAACTCCCCTGAGGACATAAGATGCATGCAGATTATTAGTACCACAATGCATAACTACATTCATCCAGTTTGAACCTCATTTGCCAAGTGAATGCCCAAACATTCAGTATATTCATTAGTTCAAGCCAATATAGTAGAGTAGTGTTTATTAATGTTTCTTAGTTAAGTACCCCGTACTCTAATAAATTAAACCAAAGTACCAAAGTACCCCCAAGGCTATGATCATACACTGTACTGCACTTATAATAAATACAGCATGAGAATAGTAGGAGAGTCCCTTAATGGGGTATACACCCTTGGTTACGTGTACTACAGGTTTAGAACCTCGGTAGTAAAGGACTTCTACGCAGGCTGCATTGTGACTGATCCACCCGCAGATATTTGCATTCGGATGCATCACTATTCTAACCATCCAATTTGTTCTTGCACTGCACCCCTGCCTTCTAGTACAACAGGTGTTATAAAATTTCTCATATGACAATTGTGAATTGTTCTGCATATCTTGTTTTGTAGAACATAATAGTAGTTTACCACGTCGCAAATGGAAAACAAAAAATAAACACAGCTGACTTCCCTGTACGGCTCTGTTTTCTATGGTGGTCTTAAATCTTGCGTGGCTCTCAGGTTGCTAGTTTGATCCTTCAAGCATTAGTCATATTCACCTGAAAAGACTAAAACAGCCCCAACCGGATTTTCCTTTAGTGAAGGGCTGCTGAAGAATTTCCACTAAGAATACAGAAATGTCTTGTACTTACAGTGACTTTACTGTTATTTCAATAGCTGTGAAATTGCTGGGTGCTGTGTCGGTTGTTCGATTTCCCCATATTAGGTTACAATAGCATTTATTGAACTTTTTTATTATTTAGTGAGAAAAACATTTTAAGGTGATGACGAGAAATATATCCCAAGAGCTTGATTACTGCAATATATCTATTTTGTCCAACATAGTCCAACATATTTTCAAATACCTTATTACTAGGTAATTCTGAATTAATAAATGGCCATTTCCCATTCAGGACCGTTATCTATTAGCCAGAGTGGAGAGTGGCTAAAGTTTCTCTTGCTCTGGAGGACCCAACACAGACATACATTGGATAGACCATTGATTTCAATAGTAACTGTGTAATGCTTCATTTTCCCTGGGGTGGTGCTGCAGATAAATTGAACACTTGATGCCAGGTTTCCCCACAGACTATACCAGATCACTGGGGGACCCAGTGGCGTGGCACCTTGTAATCAATTTATTTAAAGAGGGCCGTTGTAACGAAAAGAGGACAACCCCTTTGACCATTTTATTCCACTGTTCCTAAAGACATCATCAGTTTGAAAATCATGATTTAACCTTAGGGCAAACATTACAAAATTAGAATTGTGTATTGTGTTATTACATGTATATAGTTATTCATTGGGTTTGTCTATTCTTGTTGTATTGGTCTTTTTGACAGCTATATGCTAGATGTAGTTTGAATTAACCTTCTGCAGAATTTCTGTATCTAAAAAAAACAAACCATTTCAACTGAAGGTTAACAAAACAAAAGCAATAAAATGCTTAGGAAGAAGTTTGTTAAGAAAATCAGGTCATTGTGTCGGAATTTTTAGAGAAAATATGCAAACTAATACATTGATGTTAGGTAAGACCTCAGACTTCTCAGATTCTACTAGAAATCTTACAAAAAAATAAATAAAAAATTCTTCTTTGTCTTGGTTGGGTCCAATCTAAACCTCACAATATTTCCCTCAACCTCAAGATGTACAGATCTTTCAGGTTGTCCTTTCCTACTTTCCCCAGTTCATGGCACTCTGACACCTGCAAAGTGATCTACCTCATCCTCTGTTTAAGCAAATAGCCCTGTACATTACATGAGTATATTACAGCAGTGTATTTCCTGCTATAGAGGAAAAGGATGGTTATGAAACTAAAACATCAAGGGTATGAAGATCCTTAGGAACCACACATGAAACACAATGATTTGCATAAGAATTAGGCAAGTCTGTAAATGCAGAATGATGTTTTTCTGAGGAGGAGGCAGCGCCAACCTTAAAACCTATTGTTTTTATACACCTTTTATATGGCTTTGACCCTAGTAGCCTTTGAGAGTCGTAACTGTGGATTCCAGCTATTGCTAATGGCACTTGGAATGTCATAGCAATATTAGCAGTCGGCACTAAAATCCTTCGGACATATCTTTAATACATTTTTTTCTTCGTTTTCAGTCTGGATCATTGACTACTCTTTTTATAAGTTTTTTGCCTGACGAAGAGGTCGGTCCGACCTCGTAACGCGTAGCTTATTCTGATTGAAACATAGTAGTTTATCTCCTGCCTCCTATGGACTGATTGCTATATACACTCTGCATGTATCTTCTATGCAAAGAGACAGCGCTGGGGAAGTATTCCTATTTTTCTACACTCATCATAACACGGTGCCCGTGTGGCCCCCGGATGGAATCCTAGCTGCAGTCTCCTATCCTGTCAAGCACAAGAGGGTGTTGTGCCCCCAGCACAACACCTTTTGGTAAGCATAATTATTACCCCCAAGCCCCTATTGCCTTTCTGTGTTGATGATGCACTATGTGCGCTGGGCGTTCTGTCTCTTTTTTCATTCCTTCGCCTTTTAGATACTCTTCTTTAGAGACCTCTGGTCTAATACATATTATATTAACATTATGTACTAAAATCTTTTTTGCTGGTATATATTGTTTCCTCTGTGTGGGAAGGTGGGGTGTAAAGCAAGGACTCCTCTATTTAGTCTGTCATATTAGGTCAGGGTGTTAGCTACAAGTTTGGCCTGAAATGTGTAATAGTTATGGTGATTTTATTGAGAATACAATTAACAAGGATCCTGCGTCTTGCGAAACAGGTGTTTCTGTGATCTATGGGCTCTTTATTCTCCTCTTTGGACAATCTCTATTTGTAAGAGGAATCCCTCGATGATAAGATGATCATAGAACTTCCTGCTGGTGGAAGCCACATGATCAGCTATTATCTATGGGGGAACTTGGGAGAAAGTGTTCCATTTCACTGCAGCACCACCAGAGGAAAAATGAAGCATTACACAGTTTTCACGAAAATCAATGAACTGCCCGTGTAATACACACACACACACATACACGCGCGCGCAAAAGGTCCTCCAGAGTAAGAAAGGCTCTTTGTTGCTGTTCTTCACTCTAGCTAATGGATAAGGGTCACGTCAATTCACTAAGAATTTCCTGATTTAGTTTTCTAAACCAGATAATCCCCTTAATATCAGGACCTGAACATGAACTGGATGAAATGGAAAACTGCATATAACACAACTCTATCTACAGAACACAAATGTTATAAATGAGCTCTGAGTTCTCCCAGACGACCAAAATCTGAAGGAAGTTTAACTACTTGCGGAACAGCCATAGACTATAAACGTCCAGGCGGTCCGCAATTATGTTAAAGATTTACTGCAGAAATCCTGCAGATTTACACTGTTTGCCGCTCTGTAGCGGCATTTAGCTCCATTTTGCTTCTTTTGGACACAGCCGGGTCTTTGATGCTGGGAGAGTATGGTGTGCTGTTGTTTGGCATAGTAAGAAGGGTAGCCCGCTCTATGCATTATCAGGGCATCACAAATAGGCTTCTACCTGGCTATACTCGTTGAGCCTCATGACTTACACAGTATCCCTCCATGTTTCACTCACTTGCACCCCATTATTCATTTATTTTCATTTAGCCACTTTACTCATTACTGCCCCCTATATTTCACTTATATTATTATCACTTGCACATACACTATTCATTTATTATTTTTTACTACACATCCCATGCACCACATGCCACTCCCCTCAAGACTAGTGGGAGTGGATATTATTATTTAATGCACCTGTTCACTCTCCTTCATCAGCGTTTCTGACCTGTCTGTGTCCATTTGTAAGTATGGCCCTTTTCTGTGTTTTTGTGTATATATGTCCCCTTGTTTTTATCTGTACGGTTTGTATATCAGGAACAATAAGTTCCAGTTAGGGAGTTAGGGACTCGCAAGTCTGGGGATCCTTGTCGTGGATTGCGAGCTTGCGTCCTTTTGACCAAAATGATTACTAATACCCCAGGTATTTTTCATGCTTACTTATATTTGCTTCTTTTGGACACAGCCGGGTCTTTGATGCCGGGAGAGTATGGTGTGTTGTCGTTTGGCTTAGCAAGCAGGGTAGCCCGCTCTATGTATTATCAAGGCGTCACAAATAGGCTTCTACCTCCATATACACGTTGCGCCTCATGACTTACACAGTATCCCTCCATGTTTCACACACTTGCACCCCATTATTCATTTATTTTTATTTAGGCACTTTACTCATTACTGCCCCCTATATTTCACTTATATTATTATCACTTGCACATACACTATTCATTTATTATTTTTTACTACACATCTTATGCACCACATGCCACTCCCCTCAAGACTAGTGGGAGTGGCTATTATTATTTCATGCACCTGTTCACTCTCATCAGCGTTTCTGACCTGTGTGTGTCCATTTGTAAGTATGGCCCTTTTCTGTGTTTTACTGTTTGCCGCTCTGTTGCAGCATTTAGCTCCGTGATACAGCTGTCTCTAAACAGCTGACATCAACGTAGGTCTGCCTAGAGACCAATCAACGTGGTCTCTGGGCATGTGATCATTGTGACAACCTGTCACAATAATTACTACACTTTTCCCCTCAGCAGTCCCCCCCATATATCTATCTATCTATCTATCTATCTATCTATCTATCTATCTATCTATCTATCTATCTATCTATCTATCTATCTATCTATCTATCTATCTATCTATCTATCTATCTATCTGTCTATCTATCTATTCATCTATCTATCTATCTATCTATCTATCTATCTATCTATCTATCTATCTATCTATCTATCTATCTATCTATCTATCTATCTATCTATCTATCTATTTATCTATCTCTTTCATATCATATGTATTGATGTGTTGTACATTTTTAGGCTGGGGCTACATTGCGACTTTGGCCGCAACACTGGTCACATGCACAAAGATCACTTTGGAACCAGCTTTGGAAAATTTGCTCTCCAAAAAACAGTTTGCGCACCATTCATTGTAAGCTCCGCCTTGCACCCAGCGTGTATGAAATGCCCATATATTTGGTATCGTTGAAGTCAGAAGAAGTTGCCAAATATGTATTCAGGTGTGTTTGCCCAGTGGAATGCACCAGATATAAAAAAAAGGACACCTGAATTCGAAACGAATATCTTGGAGGGTCTAATTTCCTAAAAAGAGTAATTTTGGAGGTGTTGACAGTGTTTTGGCACTTCACAACATCTTGTCATGCCCATGGCCGCGGGCCGTCAGGCTCACTCACCTCCTGACAGCCATGTATCTGTGAGCGCTGGCCCCCATCTCCTCCTCAGGAGACGCCAGCACTAACTTCTGCTTCTCCGGCCGGGTCCCGTAGGGTGCGTACTCGTGCCTGCTCTTAAAGGGCCAGAGCGCACACCTGAGTTAAAGTACCAAATTAGCCCATGAGCACCCTGGACTATAAGAAGGGCTCTGCCACTTTCTGCATTGCCTGAGCTTTGTTGTCGTTACCCTAGTCTGTCTTTACAAATGGTGTACTGTTTTCCAGTTCCCAGTGTTTCCTGTCCCTGCTAACTGTAACCTGTATCCCGTGCTATATTGGTCCAAGTGCCATATTGAGTTGGAGTCATGCTGCGCTGAGTACCACGCCTATCCTGCTACACCACGCCTGTCCTGCTACACCACGCCTGGTGCCTGCCTGCTGCCTAGTCCCAGCCAAGCCTGTCTTGCTACTGGATGAGCTACCACAGGTGCACTATACGAACTATAGACTGTGACCTGTGTCCTGTTGGCCAGTTGCCATACCGTCAAGGAGGTACGGTCCAGTGGGTCCACGTACCCAATGTGATAAATCTGCACTGGTCATATGGTGTCAGTAAACCAGCTTTGGAAAATTTGCCCTCCAAAAGCCAGTTTGCGCACCATTCATTGTAAGCTCCGCCTTGCGCCCAGTGTGTAAGGAATAAACACATATTTGGTATCGCTTAAGTCGGCATAAGTTGCCAAATATGTATTTAGGTGGCATGCACCAGATGTAAAAAAAAAAAAACACCTAAAATTACATATTCAAATTTTTTTAAATTTCTTTTTCTTTTTTCCTTTAAAATGCTAAAAAAGTAAAATATGATACCTTTTTTTTGACACATTATGAAAGCCCAATATGTTCTGAGATAAATGAGACCAAATACATGTAGGTTGGTAGAGTAATAGTACAACAATTTGCTTTTAAATTGGCACATGGCTAAAACTTGAAAATGGGTCTGGTCAGGAAGGGGGGTGGGGTAAAGCCTCTGGTCAGGAAGTGGTTAAAAGATGGAGAGCTGCCAATCTCTTAATGGTCCTTGCAGCAACTTTGAATTTCAAAGTTCATGAATTATAGTGCTAAGAACACTTGTTGCCTCTTATTGTTGCAGCCTGAGGGTGGTATGTCAACACTAAGCATGTGTAATACCTTAGGGCTATGAACTAAGGTAACAAGCAACTACTGTAACACACTGCCCTTACTGTACATCGGGTCTTAGGGGTGGACTTTAGAAAAAAAGACACATAAAATTCTAGTTTGACATTTTTCTCCTTTATTGTGATAGTTTTACAATAAAAAAAATCCATATACTTGTTTTCCCTGTTCGGATTATTTTTTAAGTTACCTGTTTTTCCTATTTATTTACTTAGATTATAGAATATAGAAAATATACCAAATTGTCATAAAAAAGGGTATTAAGTGAAATATTTATAGACATTTATAAAGGGAAAATAATTTAATGAAACAATTACGGTTAAGGTCTGGATTTTTCTCTTCAGTGCAGAAATTCATTATATATTTGCGACTTTTTTGGGTACATTTTACTCCAAAAGAGTGTATACTCGGCTGTTTGATATAATTATTAACCATTTGTTCCGGTATTTAGTGCCATTTGCGCCATGTCAGTTTATAAAAGTGGACTGAGGTGATTTGGCTTACTGTTTGGCCAGGATTTTGTCATATTTATGAAATGTGACTTTTTTAAAAAGACATAAAATAAGGTGCAAATCAGAAAAAACTACTTCACACAGACAATGAAAGAAAAAGTTATGTAATTTTAGCCAGTGTGAAAGTCAATGGCAGTAATTTATGCTGTGACAGATTTATAAAAGAAGGCACATGGAGTCATAAATGTGTTGCAACATGTCAATAAGATAGTCTAACTTTAAAAGCTATGGACACCTTTGAACCAGTTTTATTTTTTATTTTTATTGCACGGCATTCCCTGCTGCAGCTTGCATGTATTGCAATACAATACGAGCTGTACAATACTTTTCTGTGCTCATCCTGTCAGACGGCTCAGTCTGTAACCATTCTTTAACTTTTCCTGAAGGCTGCTCTAAGCTCAAATCTAAAAAGGCAAAACAAGAAAAAATGTACAAAGCAAAAAAATAAAATAACTATATATATATATATATATATATATATATATATATATATATATATATATATATATATATTTATATTATTAATATTAATAAATATCAGAAATTATTTTGATGTAATAATTTAAATAATAAATTAATCTATGGTTGAAAACAAATAATTAAAATATAAATAAAATTTCTACTTCTTTGTCTCAATCACAGCATGAGCAAGCACAGAACGAGTGCCGGTCTTTCAGGTATTTATTCTGCTTGGGAAATCCATAGGCATCATGCATAAGGTCTGACCTAAATAATATATGCATAATTTGTAAAATGCCTGCCACTGTGAACTTCTGAGGGGAAATAAATAAATAAAAAGTAGCTTCACTTAATCATCCGAAGGCTAAATTTTCAAGCCCTCTGAGGATGCGGGTGTAGTGCGAAACGGTCCGTCGGCCTGGGCCAACTTACCTTACTAAGCTGTTTGGATGAATAAGTAAAGTTATTTACCATACTTTCAAGTTGCAGTAGATTGGTGAATGCCATGCTCCTTTCTTTACTTGATGGAATTTTTTATGGAACAGCTGCAGTTAAAGACACAGAGGACCACCAGCGTACTATATAAACTACCTGTCCTTTATAATTTGGTATGATAGTATTTGATATATCAGTTATTTTCTTAAAATGCTCTACTCTTATTTTCTCAATGTGATCTTCATGAACTTGGACACTTTCAAGTCCCACTTTGTGATTTATTATCACTCTCACCTTCTTAACCAAAATGTCTGCAGGGGTGTAGCTATAAGGAGTGCAGAGATAGTAGTCATACCCGGCCCCTAGTGCCTGATGGGGACCAAAGACTCTTCTTCCACATCAGAAGACATCAGTATTATAAATGGCACTTGGTAGTTGGGGGTTCTGTAACGCCTCATGCACACAATCGTGTGCGCTAGCCGAGTCCCGTCACTGATCCGAGGAAAGATAGAACATGTCCTATCTTTCCTCGGATCGGAGACTCGGATCATTTTTCACAGACCCGATTCATCCGCTAAAGTGAATTGGTCCGTGAAGACTATCGGGTGGCACTCGGATGCTGTCAAAAACGGCCCGGGTGGCACAACGGTCGCGTGCATGAGGCGTTAGAGATTTTGAACGGGGGCGCAGGGACTTCAAGTTATGCCTTTGTCTTACTGCAAGAGTGTTGGGGGGGCAAGTTTTAAAACTATTTTACAGAAATTGTACTAGATTCACAGTAAATTTTGACTTGTCTATAAGTTACCTGTCTGAGCTACTGTATTTTCTTTGCTTTAAAGTCATTCTTCAGCAAAATAAAAATTCAGTTATGGGCGATGTATGAAAGAACAGTAGTTCAAGTCTGTGCAGATAAACTAGTAAACTAGTAAACTAGTAAACTAGTAAATATATCAAAGCTGTGTGTCATAACCATTCTTTCTGCTATGAGGAAGAGGCAGGGAATGCTGACTTAGCTGCATGGGTCAATCCTCCCCATTTCACAAAACAAGATTCTCCCAGAAATAGGCTGGCGAAAGGCAACCAATCTCCAGGCACAAATTAGTTTTCCGTCTTTCACCTCTTAAGGACACAGCCACATTTTTTTATTATTATTTTAGTTTATCTTCCCTGCCTTCCAATAGCCATAAAGTTTTTTTATATTTTTGTCAACATAGCCATATGAGGGCTTGTTTTTTGCCAAATAATGTACTGGGAAACTGAAAAAAATTATTTGTGGGGTGAAATGGACAAAAAAACAGCGATTACTGCATTTCTTTGGGGGTTTTGTTTTTAGGACATCCACGAGGTAGTAAAAACTACATTTTCCCCTTATTCTATTGGTGGATACGATTACGGCGATACCAAATTTAGATTTATTTTTACCAGTTTTATAAAGAAAAACTATTTTGTAAAAAAAATTGTTTCGTTTCACTATATTCTGAGAGCCATAACCTTTTTATTTTTCCGTCGATTAGGCGATGTGAGAGCTTGTTTTTTGCGGGGCCTGCTGCTTTATTAGTACCATTTTGGGGTACATGCAACTTTTTGATCACTTCTGACTCCATGTCAGAAGTGATCAAAAAACAAACAAACAGCAGTTTGGGTGTTTTATGTATATATTTTTTTCGCTGTAACAATCTTTTACGGACGCGGCAGTACCAGTTATGCTAACTTTTATTTCTTTAACATTGCTTTAGGACAAAAGAAGGTTTGCTTTTTTAACTTTTAATACTTTTTAATACTTTTTTTTTGGAACATTAAACAAAATGATATTATACTTTACCTGTTTTTTACTTGTCCCCTAGGGGACTTGAACCAGCAATCATTGGAAAGCTTGCATTATATACTACAATACTAATGTATTGCAGTAGATTGCTATACTGACAGTCTCCTTTGAAGCCTAGCCAGAGGCCAGAGGCAGGGCTTCAAAGTAGTACAAATATGGTAGACCTGGGGGCCTTCATTAGGCCCCCAGGTTGCCATGACGACGATCGGCACCCCACGTCGTGGGTGGAGGGCAATGGCACATCAGAAGGGGTCGCCCTTCTGATTCTAACGCTTCAAATGCAGCGGTCGCGATTGACTGTGGCATCTAAGGGGCTAAACAAGCAGAATCAAAGTGATCTTTGATTCTGCCCGTTGCAGTGAGGTGTCAGTTGTATTACAATGAAAGTATTAAAGTTGGACCGTTCCAGTTAGCCGGGCTATAAACTGGTGCTGTCATTGTTACAAGTAATAAAAAGACTGCTTAAGCACCCATTTTGAAGTTAATCATATCTATTTAAGAGATTTCCAACAATTTCCTCACATTTTGTTACTGTTCAACTTCAGTGCTGCATTTCTTACACAAGATGAGAAAAATAACTCCTGTACCTACCTACTGCAGTCTCTTCACCATTCAGAACCACGGTTTAGACAACATACTAAAGACCACAATGCACTGCAACCTATCTAGAGGGAATAAATGTATTAGGCTGCATTCACAGGTGCCATTTTTGCTGTGATTTTTTTGTCGTTTTTTTATTTAAAAAAAAAAAACAGCCATAAAAAATGTACGCAAAAATCCCAGCAAAAAGCAAAAATGGCTTGTTTCATTACAGCCTTGTTACATGGTTATATTAGGAATGTTTTGAATGACTGATACACTGCTGTGCAATACAAGTACACTTACCTGGTTTATTCAACCACATTACAATGATAAATATTAATAAATCTGGTTTCTAAGTTATTAAAGGGTAACTAAACTTTCAACAAACGTGTGACATGTCATAGGGACATGTCAGAAGTTTTGATCAGTGGAGGTCTGAGCACTGAGACCCCCACTGATCGCTAAAACGAAGATGCAGAAGCGCTCGGGTGAGCGCTGAGCCGCTTAGTTTCTGATTGGCTTTTCTCAGAATATCTATGATCCCGTACATTAGTTGCTCAGTTTTCCGAGAAAAGCCGATCAGAAAATAAGTGTCTCAGCGCTCACCCAAGTGCTTCTGCAGCTTCATTTTAGGTCACTATGGCGTGTCAGAAGTTTTTGAAAGTTTAGTTACGCTTTTTGTTATAGACAGAAATATACCAAGCCTCTAGGCCTAATGCATAGTTGCCAACATTTGAATTTGTTTTCCAGGGACAATTAGGGTGTGGCTTCTTTGATGGGTGTGTCTTATGGGTGTGTGGATTATGTGGTGGGTGTGGCTAATTGGGCGTGGCTTTCTTCTCCGAATTTCTGCATACAAGTAAACGAACAAAAATGTCTGCACTAGTTTGCCTGATAACTACTATAGTGGCCAGTATCTCTCTCTGGTTATTAGGTTGTTTACAGGTGATGTCTCACTTTATCACTAGGGCTAGGTTATTTGTGCTGACCACTACTGGTAGCGTGAAAACCAGCATAGATAGTGCGACACTCAGTGCACCTTATTGATGCTGCTCCACACTGCCCCAGTAGATAGTATCACACACTGCTCCCTGTAGATAATGCCACACAGCCACCCCTGTAGATAGTGCCGCAGTGCCCTCTGTAAATAATGCCACAGTGCCCTTTATAGACAATGCCACACCCCCATAGATAGTGCCACAGTGCCCTCTGTAGATAATGCCACAGTGCGCTCTCTAGATAATGCCACACACCCCCTTTTTTGATAGTGCCACAGTGCCCTCTGTAGATAATGTCACAGTGTCCTCTGTAGACAATGTGCACCCCAGTGGTGTAACTACCGCGGTAGCAGCCGTAGCGGCCGCTATGGAGCCCGGGGCCGTCATGGCTGCTACAGCGGTAGCGCCGCTACTATGGGGCCCGTGCTGCCGAGCCTCCAAGTATGGGCTGGGTGACACAGGCCCTCTCATGCCTGTAGGTGTCGCTGGCACCGGAGGGTGCCCCGGTGCTAGCGGCAGCCAAATACATGCATTAGCACTGAATGGCCGGGCATGTTCCGTGCCCGACCATCCAGTGCCTTACAATGACGCTGATTGGCTAGCGGTGCGATGACATCATCACGCCGCTTCCATGCTTGGAAGATGCTGATTGACAGGGCAAGTCATTCTGCCCCGCCAATCAGCGTCATTGGACGACGCTCGTTCAGCTCCAGCAGACATGCTCAGAAGAGAGCATGTCTGCATCGCCAGTGAACAGTCGGGGGTACGGGATCATGTGAGTATGTAAAGTTTATATATTTTTTTCTCATAAAAATGGGAGTGACATTATCTATAGTGGGGGGTCTATCTACAGGGGGGCTCGTCTTTATGTGGGCCATTATATAGAGGGGGGTCTATATGTGTGGCACTAGCTACAGTGGGGTCTATATGTGGGGCACTATATGTGAGACAGTATACAGGGGTGGGCTATATGTAGAGCACTATCTATAGGGGAGCTATTGTTTAGGGTACTTTCTATAAGGGTGGGCTATATGTGGGACACTATATACAGGGGTGGGTTACCTGTGGGGCACTAGCAACAGGGTGGCTATATGTAGTGCACAGTCTACAGGGGTGGGCTATATGTGGGACACTATATACAGAGGAGGGCTATACGTGGAGCACTATCTATAGGGGAAGCTATATGTAGGACAGCACGGTGGCTCAGGGGTTAGCACTATTGCCTTGCAGCTCTGGAGTCCATATGTGGGCACTATCTACAGGGGCTTCTATGTAGGACACTATCTACAGGGGCTTCTATGTAGGACACTATCTACAGGGGCTTCTATGTAGGGCACTATCTACAGAGTCTCTATGGGGGTCACTATCTACAGGGGGCTATGGGGGCACTGTCTACAGGGGGCACGGTGTGTGTGTGTGACAGTGTATGGTACAGTTATAATCAGGGACACAGTGTATGGCGTTATTATAGTTAGAGGTGCAGTGTATGGTGCTTTATTATATTTAGAAGTGTTGAGAATTTTAACTTTGTTTATAGGTGCAGAAATGTTTTAAAAGTGAGAAGCTGAAGACATCTGAGCGGAAAACTGCAGAAATTGGTCATGGCGGGTAGAAATCCATGATAGATGTCTGGACCGGAGGGGGAAGAAAATACCTAAAATCTGAGACGTCACCGGTGAGTCACTTAATGTAAATGTTTATTCTGCCTCTAATCAGTATTGTAGTCACTGTGTAATCTGCAGCGAGATGATTATGATATGATATATTTTTGTGAAACAGCATCTCCCAGCATATCCTTACCATTGTTCGGGCCATGCTGGGAGCTGTAGTTTTACGCCATACAAACCTATACGGCAGGGGTTGCACTAAATTGAGCTGTATTTGTTCTGGTGTTGTATATATGTACTGATCTTGGTTCTGATGCTGTATGTAAGTACTGAGCTTGTTTCTGGTGCTGTATATACGTATGAGATTGGTTTTGGTGCTGTGTATATTTGTAATGAGTTTGGTTTTGGTGCTGTGTATATGTACTGAGCTTGGTTGTAGTGCTGTATTTATGTACTGAGGTTGGTTCTGGTGCTGTATTTATGTACTGAGGTTCATTCTGGTGCTGTATATATGTCAGAGCTTGGTTCTAGTGCTGTATTTATGTACTGAGTTTGGTTCTAGCGCTTTATTTATGTACTGAGCTTGGTTCTGGTACTGTATATATGTCAGAGCTTTGTTCTGGTGCTGTATATATGTACTGATCTTGGTTGTGGTACTGTATTTATGTACTGAGCTTGATTGTGGTACTGTATATATGTCAGAGCTTGGTTCTGGATCTGTAGTTATATAGGATATATTTATAATAACAAAATTGCAGCGCAGATGGAATTGTTCTCAATTCATTGTATATTTAATGGGAATCTGTCTGGTAGTTTTAACCCCTTGAACCGCCACTATGCGGTGATACATGACCTGACAATATTTCCAAACATTCCCTTGCATGTTTTTTTCAGATGCAGCAAAATCCTTAAAATCCACTTTTAAAACGGCGCATGCATATGCTAATTACTCATTAGAGGGTCATGGGGCGGTGCTGCTATCCTGAAAAGTCACATAGTCCTGCCTCCAAACCCACCTTTCTATGTTTGAGTGACATCTCCCTGGCTGATACAACTTTCTCGGATGCGACATTGCCTTGTGGGACTATACACAAGGGGGGGCTGTGTGGCACTATACACAAAGGGGGGCTGTGTGGCACTATACACAAGGGGGAGCTGCGTGGCACTATTCACCAGGGGGAGCTGTGTGGCACTATACACATGGGGAACTGTATGGCACTATTTACAAGGGGGAGGGCTGTGGCTCTATCTACAGGGGGCTGAGTGTGGAGCAATGTGTGTGATCTGTGTGCTGCACTTTCTACTAAGGGGGGCTGTGAGCACTGTATACAAGGGAGTGGGGCTGTGTGGCACTATATACAGTGGGAGCTGTACAGCGCTATATACAGTGGGCGCTTTTTTGGCGATATCTACAGGGGGGCTGTATGGCACTATCTACAAGGGGGAGGTGGGGGCGCTATCTACAAATGGGGTGTTACACTGTCTATAGGCGGGGCTATATAGCACTGTCTAGAGGGGGCACTATTTATAAGGGGGGCTGCTTGTGGCACCCGGGGGGGCCCCGGTCAAGAGTTTTCTATGGGGCCCAGTCTTTCCTAGTTACACCCCTGGCGCACCCCCTGTAGATAGTGCAACAGTGCCCTCTGTAGATGACGTCACACAAAACCTTTTTAGATAGTTCCAAAGTACGCTCTGTAGATAATGCCACAGTGCCCTGTTTAGATAGTGCCACCCCCGTAGATAGAGCTACACAGCCCCCTGTAGATAGAGCCACATAGTCCACCTGTAGATGGTGCCACAGTGCCCTCTGTAGATATGCCACAGTACCCTCTGTAGATAATGCCACAGTGCCTTCTGTAGATAATGCCACTGTGCCCTCTGTAGATAATGCCATACAGTACCCTGTAGATAGTGCCACACAGCCCCCTATAGAGAGTAGATAATGCAAGACAAACCCCTTGTAGATAGTGCCACCCCACCTTGTAGATAGTGTCACACACACCCCCTTGTAGATAGTGCCTTGTAGATAGTGTCCACAGTCGATAGCACTGCACCCCGCCCTCCCTGTAAATAGCACCATTGGGGCTCCTTCTAGGAGTGGAAACCCCAGCCAGAGTACTATGCTAATGCACATTGTAGTTTTGTATAGATTCATAATACGGCACCCATAAATTTCTATAGGGCCACACAGCACCTCTGAGTGCCTTCAATTTTCAATTTTACATGTTTTATGTTTTTTTTCTTATGGATTCCGTGTTAACACATGAAAAAAATAATAATAATAATGGCATGCCGTATTACATGCCATATTGAGGATGTATTTTCCCCTAGAGGGATTGCTCACAGGGGAGAATGCGATGTCTCACGGAAGCACTATACTGAGCTACAGGTCCATCATTGGAAGCAGTATGCAGCGATACTCCTTGCCCCAATGTAAAACCTGTAACAGGGCCCCTAACTAACATGTGTTGTTTAGAGCAGTGGTTCCCAAACTTTCTGAGGCTCGGACCCACTTTTGGCCGAGTCTTTTCTTTGGGACCCCCACTAGCCTCATTTCGTCTGATGTATGTCAACATCATTCGGAGTTAGATGCCGGAACTTAGCTCTATTAGAAAAATAAGTCCCTGCAACATCTAAAACAATGACAATTGTGCGGGCGGAGGAAGGGGAGAGCTCAAGGTATCCTGCTGCTGTGCGCCGCTGAGGCTGCTGATGGTGAGTCATGTGACCCAACCCATCCATTAGTGGCCATCACAGGTGTAGCTAGGGGTTTAGCACAGGGGGGTGAAACACATCTGAGTGGGTCCCTATCCAGTGTGTCCCCCACAAAGTATAATGCCCTTATAGCTGCCCCCACACAGTATAATGACCCCTTAGTGGCCCCACACAGTGTAATGCCCTTATAGCAGCCCCCACACAGGATAATGGTCCTATAGCTGCCCACACACCTTATAATGCCCCTATAGCTGCTCCCACACAGTATAATGCCCCTATAGCGCCTCCCTACACAGTATATTACGGTAAAGCTGCCCGACACAGTATAATGACCCCATAGCTGCCTCCATATAGTATAATGAGCCCCTAGTGCCCCTCACACACAGTTTAACGCCATATAGCTGCCCCCACACAGAATAATACTTCCATAGATGCCCCCACACCGTATAATGCCCCCATTGCTGCCACCACACAGTATAATGCCCCCATAGCTTTCTGTTTTTTCTTTTTTTCTTTCCCCTGTGGTTCAGATAGTAGGAAAGATAGGTGAGAGTGCATGGGGATGGTGCCTATGTAAAGAAATAGAAAATAGCAGAACCGATATGTTTGTATTATATGTTGCGTGTAATGACTAAAATATGTATAAATAAATAATTTATAAAGTTGCCCCCACACAATAATGCCCTCATAGCTACTCCCACACAGTATAATGCCCCCATATATGCCACCTCACAGTATAATGCCCCACAGCTGCCCCCACGCAGTATAATGCCCCCATAGCTTCCTCCACACAGCCCCAATAGTGCCTAATAAAATAATAAAATACATACTTACCTATGCCACTTCCCACGACGTGTGGAGGTGATTCTTCTGCTCCTCTGGTCTGTGCAGTGTATGGCTCAGGGCAGACTGGCGTGATGACGTCACTACATCGCCCCTGTCATCGCCGACCCGCTGACGGCATAGTGAATGCTGGAGCAAGGACCTGTCAACTACTGGCTCCAGCATTGAATTCAAATGTATCTGCTTCCCAGGGGGTCGCAACCCACACTTTGGGAAACACTGGTCTGCAGTAATGGTCTCCTCATATCGCTTAGAGGAACCTTTTGTTCCCCTTTAGGCTATCATTAGTACTGCCAGTATAAATTGAAAGTAGCCGGTCATTTGGGAAAGACTAGTTTTATGGACGTGCTGCCTAACAGTGAGTTCTGCAATGCTGTCTCAGCTAGGCACCACAGATTAGGCTAGAAGCGCCACACTGCCCTATATAAAAGGAGAAACCTGGAGGAATATTATTCCAACGTGGATTATTTTAACCGGTTCAGGACCGGGCTGTTTTGAGCCTTCAGGACCAGACACAGTTTAGCCATTTTTAGCACACGTTAGTTAAACTGCTAGAACTTTTTTATGTGTTGGGCTAGCGATGTGATTTTTTCGTAGACAATGCAGGTTTCCCTTTTCTTCATTTTTATACATATCCTTTTTGCTATTTTAGGCTTATAAATATTAGGTTTGAAAATAAAAGCACAAAATTAGCTTTTTCACTTTTCAGCTCATTTTTTCTGGTAATAATATAATTTTACCCTAAAATATACCTTTTATTTGTAATCACCATTGTCTACTGTAAATTTTTATATATTACATGTCTATTTTAGGGTAATTGGTCAGGGCTAGTGTTACGACAATGATTGGTGTAGGAAACATTTTTTTTGGGGTAGGTAGTTTATGTTTAATTATGATTTCGTTTATTTGCACTTTAATTTACTTTTATTTTTTATTATTATGGCTTCTCACTCAAAGGTCAGAAAAAAGCTTTGGGGGACTTTATTTATTTATTTATTTATTTATTACACCTTGTTTTTCCACTGTAATTGGGGCTGCATGTGGTTACAGTGGAAGTCAGCCCTGTTATAGTGACTATTGTCACTAATAGGGCTGTGCTGGGTCTAGTTAGACCCAGCTGCAGCCTTTCCACTAATGGCATCCCAGCGATCACCGGGACTCATTGAGCGCTGTTTACAAGAGATCAGAGGAGACAGAATCAGTGAAAATCACTTCTATCTTCTCTCCAGTGTGCCCTGCAGTCTCTAACTGCCGGGCAAAGCGACATTTAGATGACCGATCGCTGGGGCAGCCAGCTAAAGCCCGCGCCATAATTATATTAAGGCCTGGGTTTTAGGGACCTGGTCGTGATTAGATGGGGCTAATCTACAACTTGTCCATGCAAAATCCGCACATATAATGAAGATGCTGTGGATTTTTTAATCTGCAGCGCGTTTATTATTTCACGTGGATTTTTAAAAGAAAAGAAAACATTTGGATGTGTGAACGTGTCCTAAGGGTATACAGCTTATGTTTTGTACAATGGGTAGTCAGCACATACCATTGCCCTTATAGTGACAAGCTTTTCTGGTTTCCATAAGATGAAGTATTTCTCCTGAATGATTTTAAGGCCAGATCACTGGTATGATACAAGCATTGCTCCTTAGATCTTTGTGAAAATGAGAAGAGCCTAAAGAGGGTATTAATGCTTATTTAAAAGCAGGGGTGGCCAAATAGTCAATTGGGATCTACTCGTCAACTACTGAGGGTTCACAAGTAGATTGTGATTTCAGGTACCCCATTCTCCTTTAAATCCTCAGGCCAGATGTGGGACCTCTGTGGGAACAAGGTGTGACATCAGAAATATATACATAAGGATATTGTCACAGCTGTGGTCACGGACCGCCACCGTTCCTTACCTCGTGACGGCCGTGACCAAAAACCGCTGCCATCCTGCCAGCGTCTCCCTCCTAGGAGATGCCGCACTCGCGGTCATCCGGCCCTGCTCTTAGAGTTAGGGTGCGCCCGCGCGCTCAGTCCCGGCCTTAAAGGGCCAGCACGCACACGTCTTAAGAATTCCCTAATCCATCACTGATCATCTTGGACTATAAAAAGGGCTCCGTCCTTTCACTCCTTGCCTGAGCATTGTTGTAGTTTTCCCATGTTCGTATTGCAAATGGTCCCTTAGTGTTATCCTGCTCCCAGTGTTCCAGTGCCCTGCTACCTGTATCCTGTATCCCATGCTGTGTTTTGTTCCTCAGCCTGATTAGTATTGGAGTCGTGTTGTGCCACCTGCTGGTATACACCACGTCTGGTATCATCTGTCATTCCTGGTATCATCTGCAATGTCTGGCACGACCTGCCATGCCTGCTGGTATACGCCACGTCTGGTGTCCTCTGCCACTCCTGGTACCATCCGCCACATCTGATGCAACCTGACACATCTAGCCCCATCCATGCCAGAGTCCATGCCAACGTCTGGACTATCCCAGGTACCCTTGTGCTACGAACTTGTATAGACTTTGCATAGACTGTGACTTGGCCAGCTGCCTGTTCGCTACGGCGGAGCGGCCTAGTGGGTCCACATACCTTCAGATCGTGACAGTACGCTCAGGCCACGGAACCCACTCGCCAACCGAAGACCGTGGCTCAGGTAATGCAATTGGATATGCCTGACCTGCGTGCATGCCAGGATCAACTCCTCGTGGCAGTAAACTCCATCATCACCCGACTGGATCAGCCCCCTGCCCCGCTTCAGGTTGCTGATGCCGGGCCACTGCCTGTTTTTTCTCCTGTCTGTTCCAGATCCACAGTTTCGCTGCCTCTACCACCTCACTATGAAGGTGATACTAGAGCCTGTAGAGGTTTCCTCAACCAAAATCCATTTTAAACTGCGTGCTCACCTCTTCCCCTCTGATGAGGTCAAGATCGCGTTAATCATTTCCGTTCTCGCTGGTGAGGCCCTGGCATGGGCGAACCCCATCTTGGAATGAGAGGGCCATGAATTCTCGGACCTGGCGTTATTCCTAGAGACTTTTCACACTGTGTTCGAGGAGCCAGGTCGAACATCCTCTGCAGCGGCTACTCTGCTAACCTTCAAGCAAGGAGAGTCCACGATAGGAGAGTATGCTATCTTCTTCCGTAAACTGGCAGCAGAGTTGACTTGGAACAATGAGGCATTGGTAGCGACATTTTGGGCAGGGTTAGTAGCCCGCGATCTTCCTTCTACCCTGGTTTCCCTTATCCTGTTGGCTACCCGTTTCGACATGAGGATCCAGGAACGTGATTTGGAGATTCGGCGGGAGAGACGTTTCCACAGACTGGCACCCTTGTTCCAGAGACCACTATTGCCCCCTCCTGTTGCACTACCTGAGGAACCTATGCAGGCAGACCAAATCAAATTGTCCGAGCAGGAGAAACAGCGCAGATGCTCCTCAGATCTGTGCCTTAAAGGCCATTTCGTGTTTTTTTTATGTCCACAAAAGCCAGGAAACTCCAGCACCTAGGTTTGGTTGGAGAGACAACCCTAGGTGGGACGACGCCAAACATCAAAGCCTCTCCCAAATTATCTATTCCTGTGACCATTATTTCCTGAGGGACATCACACTCTTCCCCTGGCTATCTGGATTCCAGAGCAGCTGCAAATTCCATCCAGCAGGATTTAGTGGATCACCTACATCTACCCACAGTTCTTCTAGAGAGACTCCTGGCTGTTGCTTCTGTAAATGGACTGCCATTGCCCGATCCTATTGTGGCTGTCATCAAACCACTGACACTAAAATTCGGGGTTCTCCACTCGGAACATATCACCTTCCTCGTGCTTCCTAAAGCAATCAACCCTGTTCTGCTGGGCATGCCTTGACTTCGTCTACATTCTCCGGTTCTTGACTGGAGTTCTGGAGAGGTCCTCCAATGGGGACCAGATGCTTTAGCCGTTGCCTGTCACAGGATCATCCTGTTTTGCCTCCTCTGCCTCAGTCACTCTCCGATTTATTGTCACAGTATGCTAGTTTTGCGAACTATGTCTCTTCATGTACAAACTGTGCCTCGAACAAGTCTACCTGCTCCAAACCTATTGGTCTGCTCCTACCCCTGCCTGTTCCTGAAGCCCCTTGGTAGCATATCGCTATGGACTTTACCACAGACCTTCCGCACCCTGTATGGTCTGGGTAGTGGTGGATCGTTTTTCTAAAATGGCACACTTCATTCTGTTGACTCGTCTTCCGTCTGCTCCTTGCCTGGCAAATCTGTTCATTCTACACATCTTTTGTCTGCACGGACTTCCTCTGCATATTGTCTCGGATCGGGGTGTACAGTTCACATCCAAGTTCTGGAGAGCCCTGTACAACCTGCTAGATGTTAAGTTGGACTTCAATGGTCAGGTGGATCTCTCATAACATCCGCTTACTGATATAATCAGTATAAACATGCGTCACCTGATAACATCTATAGTCATTTCTTATTAGCCAAAATTCCCTATATCCACTTCCCCTGTATCTTTCTAGCCACACCTCCTGAGGAATTCCTAGTGAAACGTGCGTCGAGGCGCAGTACACTTGCAGGAACCACTAGTTACATTGATTAAGTAAGTTACACATCAACTAACTTTTGTTTGCAGCTAAAAGTTACTGTCTGTCTTACCTCCACCTATGCATGATTCTCATTTAGTACTTATTGTCTGTGTTCGGAACGCTTTTTGCCTTCCATGTTCCTATTGTATACACGGTCTCATTCACTTTTTTTGACACTCTTGCATCAACTAGGACCAACTTGCAGTATAAAAGTTAGTTTGTATTCACTCTTGCTTATTAATTGCAGCTGTGTACTCTGCTGTATGTTGACATCATTTTTTGCTAAATTTCTTTTATAATTATGTCTATATGTATTTGACATTTAATGCTGTTGTTTTAAGAAATTTAAATAAAATATATTTTTTACACATGCTAATTCTTCTGGTTTTAATGCTCCAATTTGGGTATTTTCGTTTTAAAATAAATTGCGGACTTTAACCATCATAACTTTGTTATGGATCCTATAAGAGTATAACCTTTATACATTGCCACATGCACACTTCAATTCCCCCAAAAAATTTTAACGTTACTTACAGCATCCCGTTGTAATGCTATTGCCACTTAAAAGCTTCCAGGTATTGAGCAGGACTTGCACTTTCGGCACGCTATGAAATCTACAAGTCCCATTATCCCCACATCTTCCTTCAGCTGCTGTAATCTCCGCCCCGCAAACAGGTACAATGAGCATGTGCTGGGAAATATGATGGGAGAGATGACACTGTGAAAGAAGGGGGTCTGGCATACTTCCTATGCATCATCACAATGCCAGCCCCGTAGCAGTCACTTGGTTTGATGACACTCTGGCACAAGAGAGGCGAAAACCACTCTCGGTTGCCCTTGTCGCAGCATCATCAAACAGAAAGTACTTACTGAATTTCCGAGGCCACGTGACAGTCTTGTCAAACAGGGAATCGGCATCCTAAAATAATAACTACTATATCAGCAAGTGTGCTAATTTTATGTAATTAGTTGATTGGCGGACAATTTTCTTTGGTCGGATAACCCCTTTAAGGACTTCTGACTTACGGTGGAACGCAGGGTTCAGCAGCAGAACCACCACCACCAAGAAGAAATGGTAAGAAAGGCACTGTAAAGGACATCTGTAGTAGCCACTCTCTGTGGCTGGCACACTCTGTAATGGAGACATCTGTATCTGGCACACAGAGCTATGAGGGTGTAATGTCCATGGTCACAGACCGCAGACCCCTATCATCCTGCAGACGTCTTCCTCCACAGAGATGCCAGCACATGCGGCCCTCCTGTCCTGCAGTGACCACTAGGGTGCACGATTGAGCTCATTCCCGTCACACAGATGTTTTAGATTGACTGATTGCTCCCATGATTCCCTGGACTATAAAAAGGGCCCTGCCCTTCTGATCCTTGTCTGAGCATTGTTAGTTTATATCGGACCATCCCTAGTTTAAGGAGGAGTTTTAATGAAGGTATACAAATCAAATGATTAGACAGGAAACATGGAAGCTTTAGATCTAAGAAGGGGACCTAAACCATTACACTGCTTAAAGTCCAATTAGGTCGACTTGTATTACACTGTTTTTCAGTTTAACCACAATTCAATTGTGTGACAGTTCACCTGGGAGAACTCTATCATATTTCATTCGTTTTGGCCATCCTTAGTGACAGTAATATAAAATTACACTTATCCTCAGATACAACTAACACTTGCATGTTAACATATAAAGGATTATGATTGCCTTTCTAACTTCTGTCAGGTGCAGGTATCGAAGACACGCATTGTAAACATTATACCTTTCAGTACACTGACTTCTTTTATTCGATTATGTGTTATAGTGTATGAGATATAAGGTTACACATTATATGATGCTAAAAAAGATAAACCATATAATGAAAATTTTCCACGGTCACTTAACTGTACAGCACTTAGTCACACTCTTTCACTCAATTCATTCAAATCAAGGTGTAGCGAGGGTGTGGCTGCCGGGGGTATTTTTTTCCTGGGCGCAGAATGTAGAGGGGACGCAGCGCAGACCCATCCACATGGTCTGTTTACTAACCCTCTTTGCTCCCGGCGGGACTGAACTGTGTCCTAACTCTGTCCAGTGTCAGGACATAATGTGCAACAAACCACACAATGTTCTGACACTGGACATCGTCAGGCCCCAGTGTAGCGGTGACCGAAGCTGAACATGAGCCGGGAGCAAGGAGGGTAGGTATATAGTCTAGCCTTGGGTATGAATATTTTTTTGTCTAAATTAAGTCAGGGGGTCTGGGGTCTTAAATTAATTTGTGTGTCTGAATATAATTAGAGTTTCTGGAGTCTGATATTAATATAGGTGTCTGGTCTGGGGTCTCATATTAATATAGGGTCTGGTCTGGGAACTAATAGTAAAATAAGGGGACATGCTGTGGGGTCTGAATTAATTTAGGGGTCTGGTCTGTCGTCTGAAAACAATTTAGGGTTCTGGTCTGAAATCTCAAAAAATGTTGTGGTCTGGTCTCTGGTCTGAAGTAATATAGGGGGTCTGAATTAATTTAAATGGCAGGTCTTGGAGGGTTCCTGGCATGGGGTGGTTAGTACCTACTTAGATGTGATCATTATTAGCTGGATCCTGCTTGTCAGAAACACGCAGGACCAGCTTTCACCAGAGCCGTCAGTGCAGCTGACATGACTGAATTGGCTTTGACGCCAAGATACAGCTTC
Source organism: Rhinoderma darwinii (assembly GCF_050947455.1). Classification (NCBI taxonomy): domain Eukaryota; kingdom Metazoa; phylum Chordata; class Amphibia; order Anura; family Rhinodermatidae; genus Rhinoderma; species Rhinoderma darwinii. The sequence goes on along the minus strand of NC_134696.1, from coordinate 47,359,554 downwards.
TATGTATACAGAATACATTGAAGCTGTATCTGAAAAAGTAAAAAAAAAAAAATCATAAAAAAATATTTAACAGTTGCTTAAAGTCATCTAAAACATTGTTTTAATCAAAAAAATTCTGTTCAAAGTTTTCCACATCCTTTAGGCTCTGTTCACACTGGTTTCTTGTCTTATAAAACCCTTGACAGATATATTTTTTTAGCGCAGCATACTATTCTGTTCTGACTCTCAGAGTTAAAGGAATGGAATGGAAACATGACGCTAGTGTCCAAGACCTTTGACTGTGAGACCCCTTTTGGCAATGTTTTTAGTCTGCCATTTACCAGAAATGATAATGTGCCTCATAGTAAATTATAAGCAGGTTTATCTGCTGTTTCCTGCAATTCCCCTAAACCAGTAATACACCTGTCATAGCTTTCAGCTAAGCCCCCAAACCTTAAGGGAAAAAAGGATGAGACATGTTAAAATCCAACATGCACATTCTTTCCCCTGACGGCAGACATTGGTGGATTGTTGGGCTGTCGCCATACATATCAGATAGTCATCTTATCTTGATGAAATTGGTGGTCTCAGCCAACATTAATCTAATGTGTAGGGCCAACTTAAGTTTCTTCTTGTTTAAAGTTTTACACTTTAGATTTAATTTTCATGACCACGGTACTTGATCACTTTCTCAAATACCTCATTGTCAACTAACATAAATGAGCACAAAACCTTGGGGCAGGCATGTACTGTACCTGTAAACCTATACAATATTATGGGAAAGAGAGCAGCTAAAGAGGAAGACCATGATTATTCTGCTATACTTTCTGACCTAGTACAGGACAGGGATGGATAGTAGTGAATGTCTTAGTGTAAAAAGAATGTACCCCTTGGTCACTTATGACCACTTCACCCCTCTAAGCCTAATGTGAGGAAAAGATTGGTTCTAAATTCAGATATAGATTATGACAGCAACTGGAACTGATTTGTCAAGTTATTTCAAGTTACAGTCTTCCTTTAAAAAATCTCAAAGTGGTGGGTTTTCATAAAAAGTTTATTAACGTGTGGGGGGCCTGGCCGGAAGAGCATGGAGTGAGACGTGTTTGCCTCAGCTCCGTAACACCAGGCATCCCTGTGACTCTAAACGGCGATATACAGGACAGTAATCTCATCCAACATTGCATAAAGATCTGCCTTATCACCCCTGGATACGGGGAAAGCAAAAAAGAAGGAGATTTCAGCGAGACTCACTAAATTTTTTCCCTCCATGAGGTCCCAACATGGCGCTGGTGATAGACGAGATGTCGGACCCACAGATAGAGAGCCTTCTTCACCGGCCCCCTCGGTTATTTCTTTGGCCAGTACGTCTGGACAGCTTCACTCTCCTCGCAGTCCTCCACTTCAGACTAACCTCGACACCCCTTGGAGTCAAGTGAGTAACTGCACCATAATTCCTACTCTATCTCCAATGATGCATATAGATGGAACGACGCCATGCTCAATGTAAAATATGCCTGCTTCTCATCTCAGTATTCAGCCTGTCTCTGAGGACATACTTAAAGTAATGCTAGAGGGCCTGTGTTCATCTCTGCAAAAATATATACAGGTAGCCTTTATGAATATACAGGCAGAATTTTCTGCACTTTGTGAGCGTACATCTCATATGGAGAATAAAATGGCAGAATTTTCTATTGCTCATAATGAGTTCGTTGATATTAACAACCCTCTAGAAGTAGAAGTGGGGTCATCACGCATGAAAATAGTGAATATGGAGGACCACTCAAGGCGAAATATTGTCAGGTTTAGAGGCATTTCTGAATCGATTAAGCCAGAACAGCTTGGAGAGTTTCTTAGTGACTTTTTTGTTACGCTTCTGCCTGATGCTCCTCAACTGGATCTGCTTATAGACAGGGTACATCGAATTCCAAAACCTAAGGAGTTATCTGCAGCCATTCCACGGGTTGTGATTGCTCGATTGCACTTCTTTCATTTTAAAGAGAAGTTGATGCAAGCTGCCAAAAATTCACTGGATTTGCCTGAAAGATTTTGTGATGTGTTGGTTTTCACAGATTTATCCGCAGCCACTTTGGCTAGACGATGAGATTTTCAAGAAGCTGCAAACATTTTGAGACCACATAGCATTCGGTACAGATGGGGTTTCCCTGTCAAAATGGTGATGTCAAAGGATGGCCAAAAAGTGATTGCGAACGCTCCAGATAAAGTGATGCAACTTATTCAGGACTCACGTTTGAACCCGCATGTCTCCTCGCCTACCTTATTGAGATCGAAAATTACGCCTAGACTGGAAGAAGAGTGGGTAACTAAAGAGCCAGACTAACTGTTATATTTCTTTTTTCGGTCCCTAGTGATAGAGATTGCTGAAAGTTTTCGAGTGCTTTGAACTTTATATATATAAGGTCCTGAAAAAGTATTATTCTACTACAAGTATTTTTCAGTATCAAACCTATGCCATGGTACGGTTCACGATGATACACTGCAAGTGATGTGTTTCTCCTCCCCCAACCCCCCCCCCCCCAAGCATCCTACCTTCGCTTTCGATGCCACCTCATTCAAGCAACTGTTTCTTGTTTGTTTGTCAGTTACTTTTAATTTAGTTTATTCCGGTCTGTGTCAGGCATATAATAGAATATATGAATGTTGCATTCTCATTATGGTCAAGATGTTAATGCATATCTTAAAGGTACTCTACTTCAGGAGTCAATTTAATATAACACAATGGTGATGCAAGTTGTCTCGATCACTGTAAAGGGACTTAATAGTCCCTTTAAAAGTTCTATGTTGTGGAAAGAAGTACAGAAAACTCATGCAGATATTGTATGTATTCAAGAAGCTCATTTAAACCAGATAGATATATGTAGGCTACATCATAAACATTTTCCGAATGTTTTTGTCTCCCTAGTAGTACATAAGAAACGAGGTATAGCTATAGTTATCAAAAAATCGTTAACTTTCACGTTAAAATCATCCCACATCGATCCATATGGGCATTATGTAATGTTAATATGTGATATTAATAATGTAACGTACACCTTGATATCGCTTTATGCTCCTAACCGAAGACAAACAAGGTTTTTTCATAATTAATAGATACAAGTCAGGTTCGGTATTACTTATTGGAGACTTTAATAAAGTAATGTGGCCCTCTTTAGATACTATTGCTATATTAGGAACAGATAAGCCTTCTGATTTGTTTAATCTCACTCATAAAGAAGCTTTTTTGGATATCTGGCAACATCCCTCGGACAGGGATTAGACTTTTTTCGCTCATCCACATAAGACTTATTCTCGAATTGACATGTTTTTCGCAGATAATTTTTTATTCCAAAGGATATTATCTTCTATAATCGGAACCATAGATTGGTCGGATCATGCACCAATATTTGTTTCCATTGCAGAGAAGTATAGAAATCCACCACCGTCTTTATGGCATCTCAATAATTATTTTCTACAAACACCTAAGTTCGACAATATATTTGACGATTTACTACGAGAATTTTACTTGACTAATATCACTGATGATATTTCTTATAATATGCTTTGGTGTGCTCATAAGGCTTATATGAGGGGTCACTTTATTAGTGTTGCCTCTAAAGATAAGCGGCAGAAAGCTGAGCTTCGACTCCATATATCTTCTACAATTAGGCAACTCAGTGCACTTAACAAACAAATCTATTGTTTACAAAGGGCAGATATGATTAGGAATTTGCAAATTCAATTGCACCAATTAGATCTATATAAATATGCACAAATCTTGAGATGGGTTAAAGCAAGATATTATGGATTCAATAATAAAGCTAGTGCTCTTTTAGCTTCGAACCTTAAACATAAGTCAATTCAGTCTAGGATTCCTTTTCTATATAATACTAATAATGAGAAAGTGTTTATCCCTCAAGATATAGCTAATGTGATGGCCGATATGAAGACCATACAACCTACTGTATCTAATATCACTTCCTTTTTGCAACTTATGCAATTACCTTCAATTTCTCCCCAGCAACTCGGCACTCTTTCTGTAGAAATCTCTGAAACTGAGATTCTACAGGACATTAAATCCTTGAAACCTCATAAAGTTCCGGGTCCTGATTATTACACCTCATTTGTTTAACTTATTTAATTCTATACAAAAGGGTGGTAGATTTCCTGATGAGATGTTGTGTGCCACAGTAGTTGTTTTACCGAAACCTGGGAAAGCCCCTGATACACCAGGAAATTTTAGGCCCATATCGCTTTTGAACACTGATTTGAAAATATATTCTAAAATGATTGCCGAACGCCTTGCTAAAATTCTGCCTAATTTAATCCATCAAGATCACGTGGGATTTGTGAAAGGGAGACTTACCACAGATGGGACTAGGAGACTCGTGGATTTGTTGGGAGTAGTGGAGCGTGATCGGACGCCTTATCTGCTTCTTTCCCTGGATGCGGAGAAGGCCTTCGATCGGGTCCATTGGGGAAATTTAAGGGAAGTTCTGACTAAATTTGGTATTATTGGAATAGCACAACATAGTATTATGGCCTTGTATTCTTTTCCTTCTGCGAAGGATGTATATAGTTCTGGATGTACAAAAAAAATTGAGATCACTAATGGGAACAGACAAGGCTGCCTCTCTCTCCGCTTATTTTTACTTTGGTAATGGAGCCATTGGCCGCTTCAATAAGGCTTAATACTGACATAAAAGGCATAATGGTGGGAGATGTGGATCATAAAATAAGTTTATTCGCGGACGATGTAATTATTGCTATCTCTAATCCTGTTTCGTCCTTATTAGCAGTTACTAAGATATTGGAAAATTTAAGTGCTACTTCATATTATAAGATGAATATTTTCAAATCAGTGATATTGAGCATGAATATTCGATACACTAATGTCGTCTCTTAAGAGTAGATATTTCTTTTGCTTTCACCAAGGAGTCGATCCCATATTTGGGAATACATCTAACTTATCCCACCTCTTTATTTTATAAACATAATTACATTGCTAAAACAAATTGAGAAGGAACTCGCTACATATTTGAAGTATTAAACTTCTTGGGTAGGAAGAATTTCTGCTGTTAAATGATGGTGTTGCCCAAGATGTACCTATTTTCTTACCACGGTCATATCTCAAAACACTACAAGGCATAATTAATAAATATATTTGGAAACATTCTCGCCCCAGAATATCGGGGAATGTTCTATATAGACCAATCACTGGAGGGGGTCTGGGTCTCCCACAGGTGTCTTATTATTCTAATACAGTAATCCTACATCAAGCTAGACTTTGGAAAACGAAAACTCCTAGTAAGCATTGGATATTGATAGAACAAGGAATACATGATAAAGTTCCTATTGAAGCTGAACTGTGGGTAATTTATATGGGTGCTAATTTGCCCAAATCTAAGTTTTTAACTCTTGATGCAGGGTTTAAGGTATGGAACAGATTTTGTGTTACTCATCCCATCATTCCGATGAGACCTCATGATCTTCCCCTTGGACTTCCTTTTCCTTTTCTTATCCCTGATATTGCCATCCAAAATTGGATTATTGCGGGTATTCGGACCCTCTCTGATATTATGCCCCAGAATCACCTCCTAGCGTTTACAGTCATCGACTCATCTGTAACAAATTTGAGATACCTAAGAGCGATTTTTATAAATTTCTCAGAATAAGGCATCTGCTGGCTTCCCTGCCTAAATCCGAACTCGCATGGATCTACTTTTGCACTAGCATTTAATCATTTACACAACATCTCTAAAGGGACTTCAAAAATATATAATGTACTTTGTGAATAATTAGTCTAGGAAAAGATGTCTTGCCTGACTCATTGGGAGAAAGATCTAGGGATTTCTATCACTGTACGAGTGTAGAAATCTACTTTTAGATTAGGTTGCTCTCTCTATAAATGTGCAACGCACTTGGAAGCTTCGAGGATAGTAATGTATAGATGGTAATACACTCTAAGTCGTCTATCCCTAATGTATTCATCTTCCTCAGATAGATGTTGGATATGCTCATTATCCAGAGGTACAATACTTCATACGTTCTGGGATTGCATAGCTTTAAACTAATTCTGGAAACAAATGGAACATTTACTGCAAACTATTTTAGGGGTTATTGTTACCTTGACTCCAGCTCTTGCTCTTTTGCATATGGGATTGGTGAATTTCCCTCCCAGCGATAGACTTATACTCTTTCATATGTTGTTGTCAGCTAAAATTTTGATAGCAAAATATTGGAAATCTACTAAAGTGCCTAGTCTTCTAGAAACCATACAATATGTCAATAATAACTGTATTATGGAACATTCACTTGCTTCGATTTGGGAGAAATGGATGAAAACCAAATATTACAATTCTCTCTTGTAATTTGACCAACGATGAGTGGTAATTTCTACTTGCCTTTGATAGACATTGTTAATGTGTTTTAATGTTATGTTGTTTTCATGTAAAAAAAACAAAACCCTGTATGAACCATATGTTCACTGTATAGCTGTACAATGTACTGACTTTTTTTTTTATATGCAATCATTGTAACTGTTTTCAGTTCCATAAAAAAAATTTTGATTAAAAAAAAAGTTTATTAAGCTTGTACCTGTATTATACAGTAACGCAGATCTGCTTTCACAATTCTTCTGACTACAGTCATCAGTAATCTGATGTAGCCATGGTGCTGAAAGCACCTAGCACCATGGGTATGTGCCCTGGGTTTTTTGCTCGGTGCCCCAGGTATCGTGGCAGCAGTGACCATAACAATTTATTGTATCTGGATCCTACCTCTCCATCAGTGCCCCATGGTGCCCCTAGTATCTTCAGAGCCTACCAACTTTCCTGTGATGTAGGAAAAAATATATTTTCAATGCATTATAGGAACTCAGCTTGGCCGCTAGAGGTGTGTTTGACGACAAGCTTGTTGACAGATTCCAAAAGCAACCAGTAGACTTACAAAGAATGCATATCTGGACTGAAATATTCGCTGTACTCAGGATCAGTACAAAATAAGAAAAATAATGTATTTCCAAAAATACTCAGCTTTTTCTGTAAAAAAGTACTGTAACTATTTATAAACTGTAAAATGGGGAAAAACATTTGTAGAAGTGCTTATTTGCATATTCCATATACTGGTATGTTCTTTATAATACCATGCAAGCCTGAAGGTAATATATCATTAAATAATAAATTAATGTGTTCTGTAATAGCATTTCTAATAAGAGAAATTTAATGTGTTGGTTTTTTTAATAAAATAATTTAAAGTTGCCCTTTTCCTTCGTTGTTTGTTTGTCACAGAAACCCCCTTAAGCCACTTAGTTTCCAGGAACCCAACAGGTCTGATTTGAGTACATACCTTAAAATGTTACAGAAATGCAAAAATGCATAACCTGTTTGGTTGGGGATAATCTAAAGGCTTATTTCCATCTCCCTCACCTATTTACAGGTACTTGCAGTTACTAAAGTCTCTATGTTATTATTGCCTACAGTTATGCATGTGTGTGGTCTTGCAGAATGTTTATATGTGTAAGGGCCACGGTCGCTGACCGCCGGCATCTTCCGCTTACCGGCAGCCGCGACCACAGACCTCTGAAGACTTGCCGGCATCTCCTCCCATAGAGACGCCTGCAAGCACTGCTCTCCTCTCTGGCTGATGCTCATAGGGTGCGCGCCCGCTCCACTCTTGACAATCTGTGTCCGGTGCATGTGCCTGGTCGAGTGTCCGAGATGACTTTGCCATCTGTGTCCGGTTTCCTAGCCAAGTCCAGTGACAGAGAAGACTGCCCTACCCCTGTCCGGTGTGTTAGCCAAGTCCAGTGTCCTTGACGACTGCACTACTCCTGTCTGGTGTCCTATCCAAGTCTAGTGTCCAAGACGACTGCACTACTTCTGTCCGGTGTCCTAGTCAAGTCCAGTGTCCGAGACGACTGCATTACTCCTGTCTGGTGCCCTGGCCAAGTTGCATTGTCCTGTACAGTCCTGCTTCCCCTGATTGTCTGGCATATACCCACCTCTGACTTTCCAGGTACTTTATCATCACTTACTCCCATAGACTCTGTTGATCAGCAGCTGCTCTGATAGAGTGGAGTGGCCCAGTGGGTTCACGTACCTGCCAGTTGTTACAATATGGTTTTAGAAATGCATTAGCAGTGGGGTTTCCAGAAATTTTCAGTCTTGGGCAGAAACCATTGTGGGTAATCCATAAGCTGGATCATCATTGGTGCAAGAGAACATCTGCTCTGAGGCCCAAAATCTCCAGAGCAGTATCACATAGAGGAGCTATTTTGTGCAATGGTTACCCTGAATTGGAATTGACAACCTTTTTATATGTGAATCATACTTTTAGTATTACATGGCCGAATTAGAACCACATTGTACATGTTGAAAATGATATGACTGATCTGGGAAACTTTAGTCACTGGCAATACAGTGAGGGTCAAACTGGCCCACAAGAGAACCAGAGGATCCTTTGTTAGGCCATTTTGATAGATAATGGGCCCTTAATAGAACAGGGTCCCAAAGGTCCAGCAGAAGACAATGCCATTTGGAACTGACCTATTAGAACTGACCTTATTTATGTCCTACGTCGGCAATGATAACAACAAAGATTACAATGATGTATAGATGGAGGGTGGACCCAAGGAAACCCAGTGAGGTGCTGAATACAGTGAAACAATTTCGAGACAAAAGTAACCCTGAGTTGGTAAAGCTTCTGCAAGTGAGTTGCAAGAATGATGACACATTAGGCCCAGGTGTTGCGAACAAAAGTTATTTTTGTAAGCCGGACACAGAAGGCACGAACACAAGGGGATAACACTTCTTCCACACAAGGAAATGTACATTCACTTTAACGTTTCAGCAACTCACAGGCAAAAGGACAGGGAAGTTAAGGCGTTGGCTGGAAATTGGTGATTAACTTACAACGGATTCGCCCAGAAAGGGGTAGAGCTCCTTTCTTCAGGGGCAACATCCGATACTAAGTGTTTATGTTTCTATCAGTTTTTCAGCCTCTTCACTGTCACTGGCTGGAAGGCCCCACACAACTTCTCTCTCTGTGTATCAATCATCGCTTCAGATCTCGTGAAGGCCCCTGGCAACTTTACCCGGCTATCAACTTTCTGCAGCAACTTGCAGGGAGGCTCCTACACTCGACCCGCTTAATCAGCAACTTGTGAGGAGACTTCTACATTCGACTCACTCAACATACACAGATCCTTTTAGATGAAGGGTAGACTGTGCCCCCAAATATGAACGCAGCGCTTATGCTGCTACTCATAACTACAGCCCACGCACTCTACCCGGTAGGTGGAAACAGTGGTCTGTTTATAATTTAGGCGCAGCACAGTCACGCTGTAATGGCGCAGTATCCCTACAAAGATGCCATCCAAGTTCATTCTCCCTTTGCTGCATCTTAAAGAAATAGTGAACCACCAATCACTACCTACCTGTAAACACTACAAAAGGGACATTTACACATATGGGTGAATAAAGTATTTCAAATATACGTATATGTACACATATATGTTCTTCAGGATTCTCCTCCTGTAAATTTAAAAATAATTAAGCAAAATCACTTAAAGAGACAGTGCAACAAAAATTATTCTCTGGGGAAGGCTACTCACAAACATTAGATAGGGTCGGGCAGTGAAAAATTGTCTTCTAGAGAGGTGGTTATCTTAGAATTAAGTATGCAGTATACAGAGTGTTGGGGGTTTGGTGTAGTTAGCAAACATCTACCTACTTGAATAATTACACAAAATGACAAAACACATAAAAAATTCTCTATTTTATTAAGCCTTTAATTATGTACAGTCTACATAAAGTATAAAGTATTGTACTGCATCGTGGTCCACATTTCCCAACATCTGGGGAATACTGTAAACCTTGTCCTGTAACATGTAAAATACTGATCCACGTTAATACAATATACAGCAATGGTCTTCGACTTGTGAAACTCTAACTCCCAACACATCATTTAGGACATGCTTGGAGTTGTAGTTTCACAATAACTGGAGTGCCACAGGTTAAATAACACTGCTGTATACAGTACTGTGCTGTATTATAGTATTGTAGACTAGTTTTTACACAAAGAATACTGTACTTTAGATAAACATCCTCCATCTATCATCTGTAGATCTTACTAAAGATATGGTTGACTAAAGAGTACAAATCTTCAGCATTAAGTGAACATCATGAGAAGCCAACAAAAAGCTATTCTGCAGTTATGGGAGGTAAATCGCATCTCGACCGTTTATCCCCTTAGATGCTGTGGTCAATAGAGACAGCGACACGTAAGTAGCTACAGAGGGAGGGGGCTCCCTCTGTCACCACATTGGCCCCTGGTGCCCCATGACGCTATTCCGGGGTACGAATGGGTGGTCATTGTAGCTGTCTTTTTGCCTATAAAGTCTAAAGTCCTCTAAAATGTTTAGCGGAACAGAGAAAACATTTTTTTTTAAATGTATTTTTCTGAAACAGGTAAAAAAAAAAAAAACCCTCTATACATATTTCGTATCGCCAAAACCATAAAGACCCCTATAATAAGCTTGGTACATTATTTCTACCAGACAGTGAGTGACGTAACAAAAAACACAAAAAAACTATTTTTTTTCCATCCCCCTTCAAAGAAATAATATAAGTTAACCAAATAAATAGTGCCATTAAAAATATGACTTGTCCCACAGTAAGACAAGGTTTCACTTGGCTACGTCGATGGAAAAATAAAAAGATATGGCTCTCAGAATGCAACAACATAAAAACAAATTTATTTCCATAAAATTTGCTATTATTGTGCAAAAGTAATAAAATATAAAGAAAACAATACATACAGTGAAGGAAATAAGTATTTGATCCCTTGCTGATTTTGTAAGTTTGCCCACTGTCAAAGTCATGAACAGTCTAGAATTTTTAGGCTAGGTTAATTTTACCAGTGAGAGATAGATTATATTAAAAAAAAAAAGAAAATCACATTGTCAAAATTATATATATTTATTTGCATTGTGCACAGAGAAATAAGCATTTGATCCCCTACCAACCATTAAGAGTTCAGCCTCCTCCAGACCAGTTACACGCTCCAAATCAACTTGGTGCCTGCATTAAAGACAGCTGTCTTAAATGGTCACCTGTATAAAAGACTCCTGTCCACAGACTCAATTAATCAGTCTGACTCTAACCTCTACAACATGGGCAAGACCAAAGAGCTTTCTAAGGATGTCAGGGACAAGATCATATAGACCTGCACAAGGCTGGAATGGGCTACAAAACCATAAGTAAGACGCTGGGTGAGAAGGAGACAACTGTTGGTGCAATAGTAAGAAAATGGAAGACATACAAAATGACTGTCAATCGACATCGATCTGGGGCTCCATGCAAAATCTCACCTCGTGGGGTATCCTTGATCCTGAGGAAGGTGAGAGCTCAGCCTAAAACTACACGGGGGGAACTTGTTAATGATCTCAAGGCAGCTGGGACCACAGTCACCAAGAAAACCATTGGTAACACATTACGCCGTAATGGATTAAAATCCTGCAGTGCCCGCAAAGTCCCCCTGCTCAAGAAGGCACATGTACGGGCCCGTCTGAAGTTTGCAAATGAACATCTGGATGATTCTGAGAGTGATTGGGAGAAGGTGCTGTGGTCAGATGAGACTAAAATTGAGCTCTTTGGCATTAACTCAACTCGCCGTGTTTGGAGGAAGAGAAATGATGCCTATGACCCAAAGAACACCGTCCCCACTGTCAAGCATGGAGGTGGAAACATTATGTTTTGGGGGTGTTTCTCTGCTAAGGGCACAGGACTACTTCACCGCATCAATGGGAGAATGGATGTAGCCATGTACCGTCAAATCCTGAGTGACAACCTCCTTCCCTCCACCAGGACATTAAAAATGGCTCGTGGCTGGGTCTTCCAGCACGACAATGACCCGAAACATACAGCCAAGGCAACAAAGGAGTGGCTCAAAAAGAAGCACATTAAGGTTATGGAGTGGCCTAGACAGTCTCCAGACCTTAATCCCATCGAAAACTTATGGAGGGAGCTGAAGATCCGAGTTGCCAAGCGACTGCCTCGAAATCTTAATGATTTACAGATGATCTGCAAAGAGGAGTGGGCCAAAATGCCATCTATCATGTGTGCAAACCTCATCATCAACTACAAAAAAGTCTGACTGCTGTGCTTGCCAACAAGGGTTTTGCCACCAAGTATTAAGTCTTGTTTGCCAAAGGGATCAAATACTTTTTTCTCTGTGCACAATGCAAATAAATATATATAATTTTGACAATGTGATTTTCTTTTTTTTTATATAATCTATCTCTCACTGGTAAAATTAACCTAGCCTAAAAATTCTAGACTGTTCATGTCTTTGACAGTGGGCAAACTTACAAAATCAGCAAGGGATCAAATACTTATTTCCTTCACTGTATTTGGTATCTCCCTATTAATTCTTCCTATAATTTTTATGTCTTGTGCCAAAATGGTGCCATTTAAAAATATAACTCAGTCCGCAAAAAATAAGTGGTCATACAGCCACATCAAAGGAAAAATAAAAAAGTTATAGCTCTCGGAATGCGGCCAATGCAGTTTGGTCGAAATCATCTGGCCTGAATAAGAGGGGGGAACTTCTGAGGAGGTGGTCTTTTGGACATGATTCGGTATAGTCTCATCTGGGGCAAATAAAGTATTACATGCAGGCCTCTGAATTGAATGGACAGGGCAGGTTTGCCTGTATATTAGTGACTCTCCCCTCAAAGAGAGGATCTCAAATTTGGGACCCCCCCCCCCCTCCACTATGATGTCCATGGAGAGAAGTTGCTATAGTGGGACAACTCCTTTAGGTAATTATTTTATAATGTATGCCTTTTTTTAAGGTACCCTTAATCTTTAATATCTATGGAAAATGCATATGCTATGTGAATGATATTTCACATAATATAAATATAATAGCATAGTAAACCACTAAACAGGATATAAACTTTCTCGCTCCTCTTCTTGAAAGTGAGAGTTTCATGTCAAAATGCATTCATTAAATAGACATGATCAAAATGTTACTTAGATAGGTAGATAGATAGATAGATAGATAGATAGATAGATAGATACAGTGGCGTAACTACCGCGGTAGCAGCAGTAGCGGCTGCTACGGGGCCCGGGGCTTGAGGGGGCCCGGTGGCGCCGCTAGCAGCCGTTATGGCTACTACAGCGGTAGCGTCGCTACTGTGGGGCCCGCGACGCCGAGCCTTACACAGGCCCTCTCATGCCTGTAGGTGTCGCTAGCACAGGAGGGGGCCCCAGTGCTAGCGGCAGCCAAATACATGTATTCGCACTGAATGGCCGGGCATGTTCCGTGCCTGACCATCCAGTGCCTTACAATGACACTGATTGGCTAGCGGCGCGATGACATCATCGCGCCGCTTCCATGCTTAGAAGGTGCTGATTGGCGGGGCAAGTCATTCTGCCCCGCCAATCAGCGTCATTGGAGGACGCTCGTTCAGCTCCTGCAGACATGCTCAGAAGAGAGCATGTCTGCATCGCCAGTGAACAGCGTGGGAACCGGAGAATGTGAGTATGTCAAGTTTTTGTTTTTTTCCCCTCATAAAAATGTGAATGGCATTATCTATAGTGGGGGGGGGGGGTCATCTTTATGTGGGCTATTATATATAGGGTTCTATATGTGGGGCAGTAGCTACAGGGGGGTCTATATGTGGGGCAGTAGCTACAGGGGGGTCTATATGTGGGGGTGTGGGCCACTGTATACAGGGGGCTCTATATGTGGGCCATTATATACAGGGGGCTCTATATGTGGGCCACTATATACAGGGGGGGTCTATATGTTGGCCACTATATACAGGGGGCTCTATATGTGAGCCATTATATACAGGGGGCTCTATATGTGGGCCACTATATACAGGGGGGGTCTATATGTGGGCCACTATATACAGGGGGGTCTATATGTGGGCCACTATATACAGGGGTGGGTTACCTGTGGGGCACTAGCAACAGGGTGGCTATATGTAGTGCACAGTCTACAGGGGTGGGCTATATGTGGGACACTATATACAGGGGGAGCTATATGTGAGACACTATGTACAGAGGTGGGCTATACGTGGAGCAAGAACTATAGGGGAAGCTATATGTAGGGCAGCACCGTGGCTCAGTGGTTAGCACTATTGCCTTGCAGCTCTGGAGTCCATATGTGGGCACTATCTATAGGGGCTTCTATGTAGGTCACTATCTACAGGGGCCACGTTGTGTGTTTGTGACAGTTATATTTAGATGTGTTGAGAATTTTAACTTTGTTTACAGGTGCAGAAATGTTTTAAAAGTGAGAAGCTGAAGACATCTGAACGGAAAACTGCAGAAATGGGTCATGCCCGGGAGAAATCCATCATAGATGTCTGAACCGGAGGGAGAAGAAAAGAACTAGAATCTGAGACGTCACCGGTGAGTCACTTAATGTAAATGTTTATTCTGCCTCTAATCAGTAATGTAGTCACTGTATGATCTGCAGCGAGATGATGGTGATAGGATTTTTTTTGTGAAACCGCATCTCCCAGCATATCCTTATCATTGTTCAGGCCATGCTGGGAGCTGTAGTTTTACGCCGTACAAACCTATACGCAGTGGCGTAACTACCGCTATAGCAGCCGTAGCGACTTCTACAGGGCCTGCAGCATGAGGGGGCCCGTGCCACCCGCCGGCACGGCCCCCTCCCATGGCAGCAGGCTCCGCTAGCAGCCGCTATGGCTGCTACAGCACGACGCCACTGAAGGGGTTGTTCCTACATAAGACATGTATCCCCTAATCACAGGATAGGGGATACATGTGTGATCGCTGGCAGCGATGAGGAGAACGGGGGACCGAAAGTCCCCCCTAAGTTCTCCATGACAAACCTCGGACTTCCGGGGTCTGTGTCGGCAGCTCCGTAGAAATGAATGGAGCGCCGGTCGCGCTTGTGCGCATGCGTGACTAGCGCTCCTTTCATTTTTATTGAACTGCGCAGACGCCGGAAGTCCGAGGTTAGTCATGGAGAACTTCGGGGGACTTTCGGTCCCCCATTCTCCTTATCGCTGCCAGCGATCACACATGTATCCCCTATCCTGTGGATAGGGGATGCATGTCTTTTGTAGGACAAACTATAGGCCGTTTTTTTTTGGGGGGGGGGGGTACATTGCGTTATCTACAGAGGGGTTCTGTATGGCATTTTCTAAAGGGGGGGCTGTATGGCATTCTCTATAGGGGGGACTGTATGGCGTTATCTACAGGGGGGCTGTATGGCGTTATCTACAGAGGGGGTCTGTATGGCGTTATCTACAGGGGGGCTGTATGGCGTTATCTGCAGGGGGCTGTGTATGGTGCTATCTATAGGGGGGCGCTGTGTGGTGGAATCTATAGGGAGGCACTATCTACAAAGGGGGGGGGGGGGGTTGCGTGATACCCAGCAGAGGGGGGTCCCTAGTCAAAAGTTTGCTATGGGGCCCAGTCTTTCCTAGTTACGCCCCTGGATAGATAGATAGATAGATATGAGATAGATAGATTATAGATAGATAGATAGATAGATAGATAGATAGATAGATAGATAGATAGATAGATAGATAGATAGATAGATACAGTGGCGTAACTACCACTTTAGCAGCTGTAGCGGCTGCTACGGGGCCCGCGGCATGACGGGGCCCGTGTCGGCCGCTGGCATGGGCCCCCACCATGGCCGGAGGCTGTGCTAGCAGCCGCTACGGCAGCTACAGCACGACGCCACTGAACACTACGGAAGTCAAGGAGGTATCTCCCCGCTCTGCCATTAAACAAAAGACATGTATCCCCTATCCACAGGACAGGGGATACATGTGTGATCGCTGGCATTGATAGGGAGAACGGGGGACTGAAAGTCCCCTGAAGTTCTCCATCACAAACCTCGGACTTCCGGGGTCTGTGTCGGCAGCTCCGTAGAAATGAATGGAGCGCCGGTCACGCTTGTGCGCATGCGTGACCAGCGCTCCATTCATTTTCATTGAGCTGCGCAGACGCCGGAAGTCAGAGGTTAGTCATGGAGAACTTAGGGGACTTTCGGTCCCTCGTTCTCCCTATCAATGCCAGCATTCACACATGTATCCCCTATCCTGTGGATAGGGGATACATGTCTTTTGTCTTTTCACACTGTAGGTCGCATTTTTTTGGGGGGTTGGGGACGCTGTATAGCGTTCCCTACAGGGGGGCTGTATGGCATTCCCTACAGGGGGGGCTGTAAGGCATTCCCTACAGGGGGGGCTGTATGGCGTTCCCTACAGGGGGGTCTGTATGGTGTTCCCTACAGGGGGGGCTGTATGGTGTTCCCTACAGGGGGGGGCTGTATGGCGTTCCCTACAGGGGGGCTGTATGGCATTCCCTACAGGGAGGGCTGTAAGGCGTTCCCTACAGGGGGGGCTGTATGGCGTTCCCTAGAGGGGGGGCTGTAAGGCGTTCCCTACAGGGGGGGCTGTATGACGTTCCCTACAGGGGGGCTGTATGGCATTCCCTACAGGGGGGGCTGTATGGCGTTCCCTACAGGGGGGGCTTTATGGCGTTCCCTACAGACCCCCCTGTAGGGAACGCCATACAGACCCCCTGTAGATAACGTCATACAGACCCCCCTGTAGATAACGCCATACAGCCCCCCTGTAGAGAACGCCATACAGCCCCCCTGTGGATAGCGCCATACAGCCCCCTGTAGATAACGCCATACAGCCCCCCGGTAGATAACTCCATACAGCCCCCTGTAGATAACGCCATACAACCCCCTCTGTAGATGGCGACATACAGCCCCCCCCTGTAGATAACGCCATACAGCCCCCTTTGTAGATATCTACAGGGGGGACTGTATGGCGCTATTTACAGAGGGGGCTGTATGGCGTTATCTACAGAGGGGGCTGTATGGCGTTATCTACAGGGGGACTGTATGGCGCTATCTACAGAGGGGGCTGTATGGCATTATCTACAGAAGGGGCTGTATGGCGTTATCTACAGGGGGGACTGTATGGCGCTATCTACAGAGGGGGCTGTATGGCGTTATCTACAGAGGGGGCTGTATGGCGTTATCTACAGGGGGGACTGTATGGCGTTATCTACAGACGGGGCTGTATGGCGTTATCTACAGGGGGGCTGTATGGCGTTATCTACAGGGGGCTGTATGGCGTTATCTACAGGGGGGGCTGTAAAAAAGGCACTATCTACAAGGGGGGGTTGTGTGACACCCAGGGGAGGGGGGGCCCCAGTCAAAAGTTTGCTATGGGGCCCAGTCTTTCCTAGTTACGCCCCTAGATAGATAGATAGATAGATAGATAGATAGATAGATAGATAGATAGATAGATAGATAGATAGATAGATAGATAGATAGATAGATAGTAAAACTGCAGCAGGAATAGTACTTGGAGGTATATCTCGCTCAGTCTTCTTAAGATAAGTGAGATAATGGAATCCAGGAGAATAGGGCTTCCACAGCAAACCTTTGCTGAGGCTTTTGTATGTTCTGGGACTGAATTTCTAGGGAATGGCAGGTAGAGTTGATAGTGGGATCTCTTATTCCCTACTCCATTACGGGCATTACTCCCAGCCCAGTTAGTTCAGGTGAAGTTACTGGGCTCGTTACAGGATAGGTCATCAGTATATGATCGGTGGGGGTCTGACACCAGGACCCCACACCAATCAGCTGCTCCGGCTGCGTCCGTGCGTCGGATGTTATGCAGGGTATGCAGTATTCGGAGCCAGAAGCAGATGGCTCCGGTCAAAGAATATGAGCAGAGTTGCTGTTCTACAGAACGGCCGCTATGCAGTATACAGAGCCTTCTGCTTCCGGCTCCGATTAATGCATACCCTGCATAACATCCGATGCACGGAGGCAGCCGGAGCAGCTGATCTGGGCAGGGTCAGGGTGTCGGACCCCCACCGATCATATACTGATGACCTGTCTTGTAGATGGGTTATCAGTTGTCCGTGCGTGGACAATCCCTTTAAAGGATTATTCAACATGTATAATATTTGTGATGATCATCTTTTGAAAGACGCTCTCACAGAAATAAAATTGATTATTTATGACTGGAAGATCCACAATTCACATTCAAATCTGCTCTTAACATCTTAATGACCACCCATACGCCTATTTATGCTGTGACATAAGCTAGAGCGGTAGTCAAACTGTCTAAAGACAGCCGGGCACCTGCTCTAGTGGGCGAGATCAAAATTATCAAATTGATCCTGCCCCATTAACCCCTTAGACTCCACGGTCAATAGCGACCACGGCATCTAAGTGGTTTCAGAATTGCTGCTTTCTGTTCATCCTGCCTTCCAAATATGTGTTAAAAATTGATAAAAACGTTGTACCAAAAAGTTTACTAATAAATACTACAAGTCATCCCACACAAAAAAATAAGCCCGCATACAGCTACATCTGCAGAAAAATAAAAACGTGAATGTTTTAAAAAATTAAATGAAAAGCAATGCCAGAATTGCTGTTTATTTTGAAAAAAAATGTTTTTATTGTGGAAAAGTAATAAAAAATTAAAACTATATATAAATTTGGTTTAGCCCTAATCATAAAAAGCGCTGAATAAAGTTAGTATGTCATTCATACCACGCGGTATACGGCGTAAATTTAAGACGCAAAAAAGTATGGCAAAATTTCTGGGTTCTTTCCATTGCCCCCCAAAAAAGTTAATAAACGTTGATTGATAAATTATGTGTACCCCAAAATGGTGGCATAAAAAAAAAAAGTCCTAATACAGGTATGTTGAGGGAAAAATAAAAACTTATATCTATTGAATGCAACGGTGGAAAAAAAAAATGCTTGGTCATTAAGGCCTAATATAGGCTGGTCAATAAGGGGTTAATACTACATCAGGGTTTGGACATTCTTCGCATCCCTTTCTTACACTTTCTCAATTTGATGAACAGACCACTAAGTAAAATAAACACAAATATATTTTCCTGCATGACGCATAAAGCCATAAAACCCAGAGACAATATATTGCTGTCAGTGAGTCACACTATATGGGCAAACTGAGTCAAGGTCTGTCGTAGATGTGGAGGTCCTAACATTGACACATATATCGTTCTATGTCAATCAGACTAAAATATCATTTGGCGAGATTAAATCAAAAGAATGTAGATGTGAATGTAGCTACGTGACAAGATGTAGAAATATCTATTGTCATTTCATAAAATCTTAATCCATTGACACACAATCAAACATCTAGCTCTGAAAAGGAAAGTTTATATTCCAGAATTTTATCATAGATAGGCTTAGTCATTTTAATCATGTACGCCAATGACCGCGATCTATAATTGAGTCCAGATGCAATTTATTGGTTTAATGTTATATGATATATATAAATTGGCCATACACATTGCATTGCTTACCGCTAATTCAAGTGACAACTATCTTGTCTGACCTTGGTTGGAGCATATTTATTTATTTACATGGAAAGAGGGGAATAAGCTCTTCTGTCACCGTCTAACCTCTTAGGGTATGTTCACACTACCTATTTTTGGCCGTTTATTGGGCCGTAAAAGGCTGAAAAACGACCAATAAAACACAAGCAGAACGCCTCCAAACATCTGCCCATTGATTTCAATGGGAAAAACGGCGTTCAATGGGAAAAACGACCACGCAAAAAACGGAGGCAAAAAGAAGTGCAGGTCACTTCTTGGGACGATTTTGGTGCCGTTTTTCATAGACTCTATTGAAAACAGCTCCAAAAACGGCCGTAAAAACCGCAGCGAAAATCGCAAGTGGCTTAAAAAACATATGAAAATCAGGAGTGGTTTTCCCTTGAAATCAGCTTCGTATTTTCAGACGTTTTTGGTTAAGCATGTGAACATACCCTTACGGGAACAACGGATTATGTATGTTGAAACTCACTTTCCCAATCTCCTTTTCCACCATCTGCCATTGGGGAATTGCCGGCCAGCCCCCATCAAATTGGCAAGTTTTATTTACTCTATAAAGCCAACTGTGGTGACTAAATCCAATTTGTCAAAAACATTCTGAAAAAAATTAGTCTGCTCTAGTTATATGGCCTAAATTAATTATTTCCAAGGTGCGTTCATGATTTCTGTGATTATAATCATTTGTATTGTTGCTGGTCATCCTCTTCTTCCTTTTACTTCAATTTTACCAAGCATGATTTTCATCTCTACCAAGTGCCAATCTGTGTTTAGTTTCTTGGCTGCCAAATGTTTTGCAAATTTTTGGTTTTTCTGTTGACGACGTGTATGCATTCGTCATCAACTCATCAAAATTGCCTGTCTTATCTGTTGTCTTAACCCTGTGTTCTTCATATTTAATTAGTGCAATGGTAACACACCCTTAACTGAAGTCACTCTTGAAGACGACCCCTGTTTTCAATGAAATTAGCAAGTCATTTAGCTGATCGCCACGAGTCCAGATTCTGAAACTGGAATGACCAACTATGTAATACACAGTTAGGTCAGGTCCATCAAACAAGTGTGGGGTCGAGACAGGGTTGGGAAAGGCCAGGGGTTTAGTGGTACCCCCCACCACCCACACACAGAGAAATGACGCAGCAAGTACAACTCTTAGTAGTTACAGTCTCTTAGTATACATTCTCCAAAAATACACAATGCTTGATGGTTACAGTGCGACAAAATGACGGATACCATGATGGGACTGCAGTTCAGTTTCTCACCGTGACTCACAGCACAGTACTTTTTTGCTATTCACCTTTTCTGGTATACTTTCTGTCTAGGGCTTTCAGACCTCTCACCATACAGTGGGCACCTACTCTTGTTCCCTCTTCGACCGCCAGCAACCTCAATGGCCTCTTCTAGGCAGCTTTCTCCCTGACCAGCTATCTGACAGTGTCCGCTCTGACCAGCTATCTCCACTCCTGGTACTGCCAATTAAACTGACTCCCTAATCCGGATCCGCAGCTCTTGCAGTGCAGTAAACAGACTTCAATTGCGTCTTTCTCTCGGACCTGCCTGTGCGGTTAACCGTCGTCACACTTCTTGTCACACGCCAACAGCTCTCAATATATAACCTAAGCTGCTCCTCACAGTGATGATGCGGTGCACAAACAAAGCGTCTGCACGTACCCCTAGAGACTTTTTAACCGCCCTTAAAGTGACCACACCTTAAAATAACATACACATATTATAATGCATCCCAACATGAAATAAAAAGAACATTAGAATATGTAGAAACACATTGCAACAACTTTTCTCTCAAACACTTCCCACAGAGCGCTCAACATCTCACAGCGACTCTGCTCTTGTAAAGATAAAATTTGTATTAAAGATATAAATATATTAAAGATATAGTAACACAACTATAATAAAGTGTCTATTAGGCCTCCTACACCTTACACAAGAATCACACTTAGTTAGTGATTTTCCACTCTGGCTAATAGAAGTGACGTCTCTAGTGGGTGACCCCACTATGATTTCCATATACCTTAACAGAACATATGAAATGGGGTTGTCATATTGAGACATCCTTTGTACAAAACTCTTCCCCTTTACATAGAGTCAATTTTTTGCACCGGATTCCTTCCTCTAAATAACCCATCTACTCAATACAAGAACCAGGAACTCTTGTGATACTACAGCTCCCAATGGAAAAGCCCCAACCATACCTTACACAGAAAGCATTTCTTCTCTTATCTTACCACGACCATATCAATGCCCCTGCAGAGCTAAGCAAGTTCTTAATAGAATGCAATGACCCTACGAATAAACATACTGATACCTATGCAGCGACATCATAGGATATTACTATGGTTGCAGCTCTTCCCAAGGATATTATTATATTTATTCAGTCAAACATGGTTGTCTATTAAAAATTGTTCATAAGAATCACATTGCGTGTTACATATAATTGTGTAACATAAAGCGTCACTGCTTGTGACAGGCCGTCACTCTAATAAATGAAATGTAAAGTTACCAGTGGCCGAATAATATTGTATAACTGATTGCATATTCTGTGTCTTTTTGAAGAGCTTAGTGGACCCCACCTTTCCTTTCGCTAAGTCTTTTATGCTATGTTTATCTGTTTCCATGGTTCCTGCTCATATTTCATACATCACTGACATACCGGATCACCAGATCACAGTACGTACGTCATTTGTTAACAAAACAGAACTTTTGTAAGACACTTTATTAAACCACCTCCTGCTATGTCTTCATTCATAACAATAACCACACCGGTTCTAATAGAGTATATATAATATGTGAAACCATCACAATTATATTGTAATTCTAGTCACTGTTTATTAACATAATATGTAAGTTGCCATCTTGCCAATAGGTTCTCTACATAGTCATATCCTTGAGAATAACGAAAAGCTGAGATATTAGATATCAGTATCTTTGATAATAGAAAGCCATTAAATTGTAATAAAAATTGCACAGCTCTGCGGTGGCCTTGATATGGTCTGGAAAAGGTGCGTGAAGAAATGCTTTCTGTGTAACTTATGGTGGGGCACTTGCCATGAGGAGCTATAGTATCAGTGCGGTATCTGGTAATTGTGTCGAGTGGATTGGCTGTCCTTATGTCTGTCCTATTAGTGCATATGGCCATCATAGAAGAGTCATCAACTTTACGACCCTCTTTATTAGGGCTCATTCAGACGAGCGTGTTCCTCGTCCATGTGCTGTCCGTTGAATTAACGCACAGCACACAGAACCATTCATTTCAATGGGGCTATTCAGGCATGCGTGGGTTATCACACAGCGAGTGAATGTTGCATGAAACTCACTGAATGTCCTATATTGGTGTGTTTTTGCGCACCTTGTTGCCCATTGAAGTCTATGGGTGCATGAAAACCACGGACAGCACACGGCCGACATTACAAAGAAATACAGAGAAATTTGAAAAAAAAAGAAGTGCTTGCACGGACGTGAAAAACGCATGACACATGCAACGCACACTGATGGCACACGGACATGAACTGCTGGAAATACGCCACATTTTTTACACGCGCAAATCGGACATGCTCGTCTGAATGTGGCATAAGCCAGAGCAGAAAGTCGCTAACAAAGGTCGACCACTCATTTCAATAGTCAGCATGTAATAATATACTAATATTACCCTAGTAGTGGGGTCCTGGCAGTGATACCCTCTTGTTTAACTTATCATCATGTAACCCTTTCTTTAGATATTGTCTTAACAACACAAGTTCCCAGGTTTCTTTGTTCTTCCCATATTATTTTATGTCCCTCCGCGTTCTTTCTTTGTTTTCACTGCATATATAAGATGTGATGCTACAACGCCTGGTGGTAAAGGAAAGCTTCAGTATCGAGACCCTGATGGTAAGTGGAATAGTCACATGAACATTGGTTACTTTTTTTTTTTAAAGAGCATTCTGTGCATAGTCCTTGGTGGTCAGTGGGGAACTATCATTATCTAGTGCCTAGTGGAACATTTAGCATCCAGATGCTGAACTTGTCCATATATTGTGTAGTCGGTAATCAGTCATCCCTAGTGGCCATTGGTATGGTACATGCAGTGTCTGATATCTGGTGGCCAGTGCTACAGTCAGCATTTTGTGATTTATGGTATAGCCAGTGTCCTGATGGCCAGCAACAAAACGAAAAGATTCCACAGCACTGGACTGCAAGTGGGTGCACGCCTCAATTAGACCTGGTCCGCGGTCCTGGATATCAAGCAGACAAAGAATGGACAGAGGCAGCACTTCCAAAAAGAGCAAGAGCTATTTATTCACCCATGCGACGTTTCAGTCCAACTGGACTTTTTTCATGCTTGAATAATTAATTAATAATTATATTGTTGGTGGTCAGTGGAACATTCAATGGCCAGACCCCTGATGATCCACTGGTGTGCTAAGGCATCTGTAATTCCTTGATTTGGGACTAATGATGGTCTCAAGTTGTCCTACCTCCAAGCTCCTTTACCACACAAGCAACAAAGACTAGAGCATCAGCTAGTGGGATCCTCCGCTACTCAGGTGAGTGTAACCATGGCTGATTATGGAGTAGAAAGTGAATGTTGCAGCTGAACAGCAGAATGATATTAGCATTAAAGTATGGTGATTCATTTCTTACCGTCAACTCAAGTTACTTAGGATTTTACATGAGTATGTATTCGGTGAATGTTTTCACAAACCAATTCATACATAATTTTATGATGAAAAAGTGGCCTTCAATACGTATGATAAAAACATATCGACTATGTGGTTACGTTTCCATGAAGATGACAGTATATTGAAATGTTGCTAACTCAGTGGGTGTTTCATTGTTGTTACATCTTGAATGCCACATGTATTGAAGTGTTCTTAATGTTTGAGATGTCATCTGGTTTTAAGTTGATTTGTACTTCCTTGTGATTTTTAATCAAACCTTCCTTTGTTTGTCTTAACTATGGTTTTCCATTTCATTTTTATTTGCATTTCATTAAACAGGTCTTTACAAAAATGTCATATGCATGATACTTTACAAGAAAATGAGTTCCTGTTGATCTCCAGCCAGTTCTGGATTCTAAGCATTCTTCCGTTTATATTTCAGATATATGTATCACCCATTCGATCAACACTTTGTTAATCAGATGATTCATCCAAGTCAACATATTGATTCTTAAGAAAACTGTGTGAATACAGCTTAGTTTATTTAATTTATTTAGCAATTTGCATTGTGATGGTTTGTACACTACTAAGGGTGCTCATATACAGTAGATGAAAGTCGGCCAAACCCGCAAGTTTCAGTGGGACCAGCTGACTATCTAATGTGTTTGGGGGACTCTCCACCGACAGCAGATGTATTTGACAGTAGACTATCTGTCTTTTGTTATCTTGAATGAGATCATATTTTCGGTCCACCAGTTATTTAGCTGTTTCATGTCAACTATAGGCCAAGTCCCCAGCTATGAAAGAAGATTATCACACCTCAAGAACCTTGACAGAAGAGCTATGAAAGAAGACAATTGTCATAGCCTTAGGTTATGTGCACACTAATGTTTTCCTTCCATTCCCCCTCTACTATCATCCATTTGTGTTTGTATGGAAAATTCTGTGACAGGCGAAATTAGCAACGTAATTCAGGATTTTCTGTAAATTAAAGGTCAATTCAAAGTTTACTTATCCTTTACTTATTCCCTAATTTTAGGATCATCAGTATAGGGAGTAGATGGTAGTGCATATATTTCTATTGAGATTTATGTTCATCCTTATATTCTTGCAATCTCTTTATAATAAACTCCCCTTGCCACGACCCAGCGAAATCTCTTTTTCCTGCCTGCCGCTGCTCTATAATCTCAGCAAAGGGGCAGGTCTGGATGCTGGGCCAATCAGAAAGCAGTATGCATTATTTAAATTTCTCAAAGTCTAATCACTAGTTGCCAGTCATAGTGGTGTGTATCCTATGCAAACTATCTCTTTTTTTATCACCATATTTTGCCTGTGTAATTGACCCGGATTTGTTCTTCACAATGCTACTGCCTCTGTCTATTCTGCTCCTCGCCAGCCATCAACATTGAATATGGCACAACCATTAAAAGTCAACAGATTGCCCTTAAAGGGGATTTCCCATGAGAGACATTTATGGAATATCCACAGGATATGTCATAAATGTCAGATAGATGTGGGTCTCACATCTGGGACCCGGACCTCTCTCTAGAACGGGGCCCCCGTTCCGACCGTGAATTAGGAAACAGCGTAGCTTGCTGAGCTACGCTGTTTCCGTAAGTCCCATACAACTGAATGTCAGTTACGGAAACAGCATAGCTCACATGCTACGCTGCTTCCGTAACTGCCATTCACTACTATGGGAGTTACGGAAACAGCATAGCTATGCTGCATTCATAACTCCCGACCATATAGTAAGGAAGTGGCCGGAGAGGCAGAAAAAGGTAGAACGGGGTTTAGGGGGTCCCGTTCTAGAGATAGGTGCAGGCCCCAGAGGTGGGATCCGTATCTATCTGATATTTATGGCATATCCTGTGGATTTGTCATAAATGTCTCTCATGGGAAAACCCCTTTAATGTTCAACCGTTACATGTATAGCAGTAGTCACTAAATTTTACCCAAAATAAGTCTTCATTTCAAATTGCCTCAACAAAGGCACAACTCAGATTACCTATTGATGACAATGCACTACTGAGCTTCCGCATAACAGCAAAGGGAAATGAATTGGTCACGTCCTACTTCTTCATTAGTAGTTGGCCAATGGTGTACATACAGTCACTCATGCATGGGAATATTTATTCTTCATGCTGCTCTAAGCCGTTGTGTAATAATTCAAACTCAATTTGATTTGTATGTAAACAGTCTTATCATGACTCAACGATAGATCTACCAAGTCCCAGATTCCTTGCTAATCATTAAAGTGTTTGTCCATTTTTTATTGTTTTCTGTTTATTTATAGAATAGGAAATCATACAGTTTTCTAATATTCATGAATTTAAAATTCTATTCACATACATTTCTTATAACAGTGCAGTAGACCTGTAGTCCTGCTTTTCACAGGAGAATGATGATGCATTCTCTTGTATGATGCATCCATGAGCTACCTAACATGTTGTCATCATGTGACCCCTAACATTCAGTTAGCAACAGGGTTACATGTCATACACGTGTTGGGCAACAAGAGGTCATGTGTCTTTTTCAACCGTACTATGTAACTGTGAACAACTACCTCACGGTATGTACAGTACCAGTAATCCCTTAAAATGCTGCCGCCAGCCGAATTTCAAGCAAATTTCATAATTCCTCTCTTAGGTGTCCATTGATTTCAGTGAAGGCCAGCAGTCCACCAAAGAAGAGCCATGCTTGATGTGGTTCTCATCTACTGGTCCATAGAAGGTCAAGCATTGACAAACTTAGAAATCCCTGTTCTTTGTGACATCACAGCATCCATAAGGTGATGTTGCTTTATGTAAGAAGCTTAATTGACTTAAGTGATAAAAATCTATAACTCCTTAATGACCACATTGTTTTGGATCTATGTAAATGACAAGAAGGCATTTAGCAATTTTGTGCATGTGTTTTGATTTTTTTTTTGCACAATATGTTCCCCAAGAGGTTATAGATAACATGTTTTATATATATATATATATATATATATATATATATATATACACTAGCGTTCAAAAGTTTAGGGTCACTTAGAAATGTCCCTATTTTTGAAAGAAAAGGACAGTTTTTTCAATGAAGATAACATTCAATTAACCAGAATACACTCTATGCATTGTTAATGTGGTAAATGACTATTCTAGCTGCAAACGTCTGGTTTTTAATGCCATATCTACATAGGTGTATAGAGGCCCGTTTCCAGCAACCATCACTCCAGTGTTCTAATGGTACATTGTGTTTGCTAACTGTGTTTGTTAGAAGGCTAATGGATGATTAGAAAACACTTGAAAACCCTTGTGCAATTATGTTAGCACCGCTGTAAACAGTTTTGCTGTTTAGAGGAGCTATAAAACTGATCTACCTTTGAGCAAGTTGAGAATCTGGAGCATTACATTTGTGGGTTCGATTAAACTCTCCAAATGGCTAGAAAAAGAGAGCTTTCATGTGAAACGCAACAGTCTATTCTTGTTCCTAGAAATGAAGGCTATTCCATGCGAGAAATTGCCAAGAAACTGAAGATTTCCTACAACGGTGTGTACTACTCCCTTCAGAGGACAGCACAAACAGGCTCTGACCAGAGTAGAAAGAGAAGTGGGAGGCTTCGCTGCACAACTGAGCAACAAGACAAGTACATTAGAGTCTCTAGTTTGAGAAATAGACGCCTCACAGGTCCTCAACTGGCAGCTTCATTAAATAGTACCCGCAAAACGCAGGCAGCTGGTATTCTATCTGTAATGGAGTGGCCAGCGCAGTCACCAGATCTCAACCCCATAGAGCTGTTGTGGGAGCAGCTTGACCGCATGGTACGCAAGAAGTGCCCATCAAGCCAATCCAACTTGTGGGAGGGGCTTCTGGAAGCATGGGGTGAAATTTCTCCCGATTACCTCAGCAAATTAACAGCTAGAATGCCAAAGTTCTGCAATGCTGTAATTGCTGCAAATGGAGCATTCTTTAACAAAAGCAAAGTTTGAAGGAGAAAATTATTATTTCAAATACAAATCATTATTTCTAACCTTGTCAATGTCTTGACTATATTTTCTAGTCATTTTGCAACTCATTTGATAAATATAAGTGTGAGTTTTCATGGAAAACACAAATTTGTCTGGGTGACCCCAAACTTTTGTACAGTAGTGTATATATATACGCAGTATATGTGTATGTATTTAGTTTTGTTATGTAGTTTGGCACTGTAACTGGGACATCCGTTTACACCTGTATTGGTATTTTCATTGTTCTGCCCGGTTAGCGAAGTAGAACAATGAAAATATCGGAAGCTGTGTTTCCGCTGTATCCATGGTTTTACCAGAAACAATAGCGCAGCATGCTGTGCTATTGTTTCCGGTATTTTTGGCTGCATTTTCGATGGAGGCCCCTAACGGAGCCTCCAACACAGATGTGAACAGGCACTTACAAGGGAAAACAGTCCACTGTGATGACATTAATCGCTGGCAGCGCTGGTTTGAGTTTGCTAAGACCCAACAGCTCTGCCATGAAGGGGGGGACCCAGTGATAATGTGATTGTCAGGGCCCTACCACCTCTATGCACTAAATAGTACACATTGAGATGTGTGTACGCTCAAATAGAGAAAATAGAAACGGTTAAATAAAACTTCTGTCTTCTCCCCAGGGTCTCACACTGTCTCTGACCTGTTAGATTCCAGGAGCTCTAGTTTAAAGGGTAACTAATCTTTAGAAAAACTTCTGAAATGTCAAAGTGACATTTCAGAAGTTTTGATCGGTGGGGGTCTGAGCACTGAGACCCCCACCGATCGCTAAAACGAAGTGGTAGAAATGCTTGGGTGAGCGCTGAGTTGATTCGTTTCTGAACGACTTTTCTTGGAAAGCCAAGCAATTGGTGTACGGGCTCATAAATTTTCTATTGAGATCGTACCCTCAAAATCCCAACCCACGTAAATCTTAAAAGGATATTAATCAAGATCTGACTTAGGGTGATCTACAGCACAATTATTGAGATCCTCTCACTATATACATTTACGAAATATTGCTAGGATATGATTGGACAATCACTAATCCGAAAAAAAAGGACCCTATCTCCCCATTTGCATCAGAGAGGTGGATGCACATGCTTGTACACCCACTAAAAAGTGAACAGGAGGTAAGGTAACAGCTTAGTGCACTAAATAGGCTGGTTCTACATCTCCCATAGATTATGAAGCCATGTTCACACATACAGTTAATTTGAGGGTATTCACATCCTAATTTGAGGAAGGGTTTAGGAATTACAGCTCTTTAATATGTAGCTGCCTCTTTTTCAAGGGACTGTCGTGGAAATCCATCGCTTAAAATATATTAGACTGAAATTTATACGAGTTCCAACAGACTCTCAAGGCCAGACTCCATTAGTCAGTATCCTAATTAGGATATTTCACCGATATATATCGAGAGAGGAGAAGAAAACACACAGACACGCTGAAATGTTCAAAATGCTCCTCTGAAGGATTTATTACCAAACTCAAACTGGTAAACTGAAATTCAGAAGGGGTGTCGGCTTGAGGTAAACCAATCAGAGACAATGTAACAATATTTGTTATTCAGTAAAAAGCATACAATAAAATACATCCCAGATACATCATTATAATTCTTCACACATTATGTTTACAAGTGTCTTATCTCTCTCTTGGACAGAATATTCTCGTGGAGATGGGGGAGACCTTCCCTCACGCATACTTGCCATTCTCCCATCTCACTCCCTGTCCATCTTCGCATGGGAACCAAGGTCAAAGATAAAACATACAAAATCAACATTACTTGTATTAAAGGAACAATGACTTTTCTATTCACTACAAAAGAACCAAGATGGGAACTCCAGACAAGATGGCTGCTGCACGAAACTAAATAATTTAAACATTATCATCACTTTCACATATTACATATCTTAGTAATTCGGCATCCTGCTTGATAATTCACAATGTAATTTCATACAGGGAATATAAGCAAATAAATCATCCTTCACAGGACCAAAGGTAATTGGACAATTTTCTCAAAAGCTATTTATTGGGCTGCAGGGGCTATTCCCTTGTTAATACATCATCAATTAAACAGGTAGAAGGTCTGGAGTTGATTCCAGTTGTGGCATTTGCATTTGGAAGCTGTTGCTGTGAACCCACAACATGAGGTAAAAGGAGTTCTGAATGCAAGTGAAACAGACCATCGTTAGGCTGAAAAACATGAAGAAATCCATCAGAGAGAAAGCACAAATGTTCAAAACATGGTGGAGGCAGTGTGATGGCATGGGCATACATGGCTGCCAAAGGCACTGGGGCACCAGTGTTTATTGATGATGTGACTGAAGACAGAAGCAGCCGGATGAATTCAGGGATTTACTTTCTGCTCAGATTCAACAAAATGCAGCAAGATTGATTGGACGTCGCTTCACAGTACAGATGGACAATGACCCAAGAAAGCAACCCAGGAGTTTTTCAATCACCAGATCTCAACCCGATCGAGAATACATTTCACTTGCTTAAGACAAAACTTTAGGCAGAAAGACCCTCAAACAAGCAACAACTGAAGACAGCTGCAATAAAGGCCAGGCAAAGCATCACAAGGGAGGAAACCCAGCGTTTTGTGATGTCGATTGGTTACAGACTTCAGGCAGTCATTGCCTGCAAAGGATTCTCTGCAAAGTATTAAAAAAAAAACACATTTTATTTATGGTAATGTTAATTTGTCCAATTACTTTTGAGCCCCTAAAATGAGGAGGCTGTGTAGAAAAGTGGTTGCAGTTCCTAAACGTTTCACAGGATGTTTATATTCAACCCCTTGAATTAAACCTGAAAGTCTACACTTCAATTGCATCTCAGTTGTTTCATTTCAAATCCAATGTGGTGCCCAAATCATGAAGATTGTGTCACTGTCCAAATAATTCTGGGCCTAACTGTAGCGTAAACACTGCAGAATTTAAGACTGTTTTTTCCGTGCGGAAATTCTGCTGCAGAATAACATTTCAGTCAGATTGTTAATTTCCAACCATTTTTTGTGTGGGTTTTATACACAGCATGTGGATGAGATTTGTTTTACTTCATCCACTTTGCTGCTACTGTAAGAATGGGAAGCCACCACTCTGGTGCGAACTGAGGACATGGGACATGTTTTTATAGCTTTTATATCTTAGTTCCCCATAAACTGGCACCTATGATTAAGTCTCCATAACGCTTTGTATAACTTCTGCAGTCAAGTAGTGAAAAAAAGATCATAACAACCCACAACAGATTGCCAGATGTTAATAATAAAAAAAATTTCATGATATATTGTCACTTTCTCAGGGCGTTCCCAGTTTGCTCTACAATGTGGTCAAACCACTTATATAGTAATATGTGAAAAATTCACTTATAAATATTTTTTGCCTTTAATGTGTAAGTGATAACAATTTTTTATTTATCTCAACATTCTGAAAAAAGGTGAATGTCTAGTAAATAACATTTTAATACCCTTTTGTTAGTACTTTCCTAATTGAATTGCATTAAGAAGACTGCCCCTGGTCTTCACAGCTTACATCTGCATGACCATGGAGAAGGCTGGAGAACAGGGTCAAAAGTGTACTCAAATCATAGGACTACCACAATTTAGTGACGTTGGGCCCCAATAAGTTATATGTCTTAGTGCCTAAATTATTACACCATATAATGATGAAATAAAAGTGTAATATTGTATCAAATAAAAACACCATAGAGCAGGGCGGATTCAGGATTGCAATTTAGGGGGGTAGCCAAAAACCAATGGAGCAGACTGCGGCCAATTTCGCTTTATTTGGTCACACCTTTCGCCTCTCTTATAACTCCCTGTAAAACCACATCATCCGCACAAGTAGGAAAATAAATGTGAACATAGAAACACCTGATCACACAGTCAAGGACAGGCCCCACTTTTGCAGTCAGGGACAATAGTACGCCACTACTATATAAGCACCAATATAACCAATAATACCGCCACACAGTGACCATATAGTGGTCAGACACGAGTTCTATAAGTTTTATCACACTGCATGTAACAGAGTGTTTCCGCAATAATAGGAGACGATACATTGGGATCTTTACTAAAAACAGTGGCGTAAGTACCGTTGTAGCAGCCGAGACGGCAGCTACCGGGACCGCAGCATGAGGGGGCCTGTGCCATCCACCGACATGCCCCCATATGCCAGGCGGCGCCGCTAGCAGCCGTTATGGCTGTTGCAGTGGTAGCGACACTACCACTGGGCCCGCGCCGCCGAACCTCTAACATTTATGGGCGGGGCGGCACGAGCCCTCTCATGCCCGAGGGCATCGCTGGCACTGGAGAGTGCTCCGGTGCTAATGAAAGCCACCCCCTCTTGTAGTAATTGTACCTGCGTCTATAGCACGCAGGTACAAATACATGCATTAGCGCTGAATGGCCGGGCACGTTCCGTGCTTGAAAGGTGCAGATTGCCGGGGGAAGTCATACTGCCCTGACAATCAGCGCCTTTAAACGACACGCCGCTTGCGTCGTTCAGCTCCAGCAGACCTGCTCAGAAGAGAGCAGATCTGCATTGCCACTAGACGGCGCGGGAAGGGGATCAAGGGGATCAGGGTGAGTATGTAAATATTTTGCGGTTTTCGACTAAAACTGTAAGTGGCATTATTTACAGTGGAGCCTC
The DNA here is from genome assembly GCF_050947455.1 of Rhinoderma darwinii. Lineage (NCBI taxonomy): Eukaryota > Metazoa > Chordata > Amphibia > Anura > Rhinodermatidae > Rhinoderma > Rhinoderma darwinii. The sequence goes on along the minus strand of NC_134696.1, from coordinate 47,326,891 downwards.
TATCTACAGGGGGGTCTATATGTAGGGATGTGGGGCACTATATACAGGGGGAGCTATATGTAGGCCACTATCTGCAGGGGTGGGCTATATGTGGAGCACTATCTATAGGGGGAGCTATTTGTAGGCACTATCTAAAGGGGTGGGCTATATGTGGAACACTATATACAGGGGTGGGTTACCGGTGGGTCACTATCTACTGGGGGGCTATATGTAGGGCACTGTCTACAGGGGTGGGCTATATGTGGGACACTATATACAGTGGGAGCTATATGTGAGGTACTATATATAGAGGTAGGCTATATGTGGAGCACTATCTATAGGGGGAGCTATTTGTAGGGCACCATCTACAGGGGTGGGCTATATGTGGGACACTATATACAGGGGTGGGTTACCTGTGGGGCACTATCTACAAGGGGCTATATGTAGGGAACTGTCTACAGGGGTGGGATTTATGTGAGGCACTATCTACAGAGGTGAGCTATATGTGGAGCACTATCTATAGGGGAAGCTATATATAGGGCAGCACGGTGGCTCAGTGGTTAGCACTATTACCTTGCAGCTCTTAAGTCCATAAGTGGGCACTATCTACAGAGGGCTGTATGTGGGGCACTATCCACAGGAGCTTCTATGTAGGGTACTATCTACAGAGGCTCTATGGGGGCCACTATCTACAGGGGGCTATGGGGGCTCTATCTACAGGGGGCACAGTGTGTGTGTGTGTGTGCGTGTGCGTGTGCATGTGTGTGTGTGTGTGTGCGGCGTGTGTGTGTGTGTGTGTGTGTGTGTGTGTGTGTGTGTGTGGGACACAGTGTATGGTACTATTATAATCAGGGATGCAAGTGTATGGCGCTATTATAGTTAGTGGTGCAGTGTATGGCGCTGAAATGAAGTGCAGAAATGTTTTAAAAGTGAGAAGCTGAAGACATCTGAGCGGAAAACTGTAGAAAATGGTCGTGGCCGGGAGAAATCCATCATAGAGGTCTGGACAGGAGGGAGCCGAAAAGAACTAGAATATGAGACGTCACAGCTGAGTCACTTAATGTAAATGTTTTTTCTGCCTCTAATCAGTACTGTAGTCACTGTATGATCTGCAGCGAGATGATGGGTGGTGTGATTTTTTTTTGTGTGAAACAGCATCTCCCAGCATATCCTTACCATTGTTTGGGTCATTCTGGGAGCTGTCGTTTTACGCCATACAAACTTCTGTATTCTGGTGTTGTATATATGTACTGAGCTTGGTTCTGGGGCTGTATATATATTGTTCTAGTGCTGTATATAAGTACTGATCTTGGTTCTGATGCTGTATTTAAGTACTGAGCTTTGTTCTGGTGCTGTATATATGTATGAGCTTTGTTCTGGTACTGTATATATGTACTGAGATTGGTTCTGGGGCTGTATATATGTACTGAGCTTGGTTCTGGTGCTGTATTCATGTACTGAGCTTGGTTCCTTTCCGGTGTTGTATATCTGTACTGAGCTTTGTTCTGGTAATGTATATATAACTATATTGGCTGTAAAATGTAAAAATGGCTTTATGCTCGAGTTTCATTAAAAAAAATCTGGAGAAATATGACACTTCATTGATTTATAGAGGTTCGGGGGGTTCCAAACTAAATCTTTGCACCAGGTGCTGGAGAACTTAGCTACGCCTCTGGGTAAGTATGTTATTATTTTTCAGTTAGGTACATACATATGGGGGAATTATACCAGGTATGGGAGGGGGTGCTCATATGGTAGCTGCTGAGGGGGCAGCTATGGGTGGCAATATAATGTGGGGGGATCTATAGGGGGCATTATACTGTGGGGGGGCAGCTATGGAGGAATTATACTGTGGGGGCAGCTATGGGGAGCATTATACTGTGGTGGTCAGCTATGGGGGGGCATTATACGGTGGGGGCATTCATGGGGTCTGTCGGGCAAGGCAGCTGGGCATAGGCGTGCGCAGGGGTCTTGTGTGTTGGGCAGGGGGCACTACCAGGGAGTAGGCTGTGTGGCACTACCTGGGGGGGCTGTTTGGCACTACCTGGGAGGAAGGGGCTCTGTGGCACTACCTGGGAGGGGGGATTTGTGGCACTACCTGGAAGGGGGGCTGTGTGGCACTACCTGGGAGGGGGGCTGTGTGGCACTATCTACAGAGGGCACTAAGTTTATGGCGTTACAAACTGGGGGCCTAACTTATATATGGGGGCATAAACAGGGCCTAACGTATATATGGGGGCACAAAGTGATGTTTTCTGCCATTTTACTGCCACCGTGAATTTCCCCGCAAAGGGGTCTACTAAATCTGTGTCGCCCAAGGGCCCACATAAACCTGGAGCCGGCCCTGGGCCCGATGTTATTTGATACCCTTAATTAGGCCTTGCTCACCCGTTTACTTCTTACCACCTTTTATGACGCCTCCAGCATAGTATTATTGAAACCTGATAAAAACTCTGAAGAGTGCGGTTTATACCGACCGATTTCCTTAGTCAATGTAGATTATAAAATTCTAACCAAAATATTTGCTAAAAGATTAAATCAAGTTATTTTAACAATTATTTACCCAGATCAACATTAAAACGGTACAAACAATCATACAGGTGGGCAGGGCACATAATATGCCATGGTCTATCACTTCTTTAGACACCATGAAGGCGTTTGATTCTGTTGAATGGCCGTTTATTATGCCTTTCCTTCAGCGCTTTGGCTTTGGTCCTAATTTTATGGCCTGGATTCAACTACTTTAAAAATCCCCTCTAGCCAATGTGGTTGTTAATGGCATCCCCTCTGATTCTTTTCTTCTCTCCCAGGGAACAAGGCAGGGGTGCCCCCTCTCCCTGGCTTTATTTGCAATTGCCATAGAGACCATAGCTATTTGGTTAATATCCCCCTCTATGATAACGGAGGTGTAGTGGGGGGGGGGACTAGTGTAGTGGGCATATATGCGGACAACATGTCCTCTTTCTGTGTGATCCCAATGTGTCTTTTGATCTTGCTATCCGTTTGTTTGATACATTTGCGCAGTTCTCCGGGCTACGGGTTAATTAGCAGAAATCAGCCATTATGTATACGGACAATAACCCACTTTCTGATCCTTTAGTATCCCAATCCGGATTAGCTGTAGTAGATAAATTCATATATCTGGGAATGACTATGTTTCTTCATCATACTGCCGTGAAGGCTGAAACTCTAGACCCATTTTTAACTCATATAGGAATGAAGCTAAAAATATGGTCTAAACTACCTTTATCGGTAGCGGGGCATATTAACCTGGTGAAAATGGCCATTCAGACCAAATGCCTATACACACTGCAGCATATGCCGATTTCAGTTCCTCAATCATACTTCCGTTCACTCAACTCCCAGCTCATTACATTAATTTGGGGTTCCTCCCGATTGAAACTTAAACTGACTACCCTACAACGCTCTAAAGTTGAGGGGGAAGGGCCTTATGGGATTTATATATATATTACCTAGCGGGCCAATTACATGGATTGAGGGATTGGTTGGTGGATACACCGATGTTGGACTCTACTCATTTCCTGGCCTCCTTGGTAGCTCGAAACAGTTTAATCAGTTTTTTAGAATACCCTCAGTTTACAAGATCGACTGAACTGCTCCCTCTACATAGAGTGGCTCTGCCTGGTGGCGTGCATCTAATTCTTTGCTGCAATTTAGAGATACTCTCCCAGATTTACCTTTGTGGCAAACCCCCAGCTTGCCATCCCTACAGACCGTGCCGGACCCTCAATTCTGGCAGCGCCTGGGTGTGGTGAGGGTTGGTAATGTGTTCAGAGACGGATCCTTTCTAACATTAACTCAATTGCAGGAGTCTCACCATCTCCCCCAAATGCAATGGTATAGATAACTCCAACTTCAACATGCTATTCAGTCCCAATTCCCACCCCATAATATTACTATCTCTTTGTATCCTTTGATTGGTATACTGAAGTCACAGGGTCCCAAAGGCCTCATATCTGCGTTATACACACATCTATTGTCAGCTAAAGTAACCTCAACACCGTTGCCAGTGTACGATAAATGGTTATTACAGATCCCGGAACTCACCCCTGATGATAAGAATGATGTATTGAGCTCCCACATGACCATTTCTTCAGCAGTCAATAACAAACTCATTCAACTGTGTGTTATACATTAGGCTTATTTAACACCAACTCGATTACATAAAATGGGCAGAATGCCCACTTCGGCATGTCATAGATGCTATCGTCTGGAGGCAAACTGGCACCTTATTTGGGACTGCCCTTACATCTCCACCTTTTTGACATGAGTATTTAATTTCCTTACATCCCTTCTACCTGTCCCTCTACCCACTTCCCCTAAAGTTGCTTTATTTGGTATTTTGGAGGAAGAACAATGGCTACACTATACCCGCATATTCTTGAGGGAATCTTTATTTTTCTCCAGGAAAGTCATAGCGATGCACTGGATGGCAGACAGACCACATATGCTCTTACAGTGGAAAACACTTGTAAATCCTGCTTTATCCTATGAACAATTGGTGTTTCAGCATCGGGGCTGTCCTAATAAATTTGATAACGTGTGGGTCTGTGTTTGGGAACTGCTGAGTCCATTGCTATAGAAGACTTTTAAGTTAAAAAATGTATTTGGAGTTTCTGGTGCACTCACTGATCCATTCTGGGTGCTTCCTTTTTTCTCTACCTACTCATGTATTTGCTAGACGGCATAGACAATAAGTTGTATAGTTTTATGTTTTATTGTTCTACAAAAGAAAAACACTTCTTATAATGTTGCTAAGACACTATATTCTTTGTTTTATCTAAAATTGACTGTGAGGTTTTTATTATACATCTGAGATGTTATATCAATGTATACTTTATTCTGTTTGCAACATTTTAAATAAAACGAATTAAAAAAAATTATATAAGGTAGTTAACGTAATAAATTAAAAGAAAATAAATTAAAGAGGTCAGTGTCTGACTAAAACAGATTGTATAACTGAGGCTAATGAGACTATATGGTGACATAATGAACAGCCTCCTCTTGTAGATAGTTTCAAACACCTCCCTTGTAAATAGTGCCACACAGCCCTGCCGTAGTTAGTGCCACACACACCCCTTGTATATAGTGCCACACAGCGCCCCTTGTAGAAACTGCCACACAGCCCCCCTTGTAGATAGTGCCACACAGCACCCTGTAGATATTGCCACTGAACCCTCCTTGTAGATACTGCCACACATACCCCTTGTAGATCGTGCCACGCACACTCCCTTGTAAATAGTGCCTCACAGCCCCCCTGTAGATAGCGCCACCCCCTTTGTAGATAGTGCCACACACCCCCCTTATAGATTGTGCCACCCACCGCCCTTTGTAGATCTGCCACACTCCCCTCCTAGTAAATAGTGCCACACCACTACCTTGTAGATAGTGCCGCACAGCCCCCCGTAGATAGTGCCATACAGCACCCCCGCCCCCATAGATAGTGCTACACAGCCCCTCCTGTACAAAGTGTCACACCCTCCCCTTGTAGATACTGCCAACTGTCGTCCCCCCTTCTAGATATTGCACAACTTCCCCCTAGTAGGTAGTACCACACATCCCCCTTGTAGATAGGAACAACACACCACCCCCTGTAGATAGTGCCAGACCCCCTGTAGATAGTGCCACACAGCCCCCTCGTAGATAGTGTCAGACAGTCCCCCTTGTAGATACTGCCACACAGCCATCTTTGTAGATAGTGCCACACAGCCCCCTTCTAGATACTGCCACACAGACTCTTCACTACTCCTGGCCCTAATTGCCTGTAGTAATGGGCCCTGTACTTCCTCCATGCTGAGCAACCTTCTCATCCTATTGACAAGGTGCTTGCCACAACAACAACCCCGCTCACCCTCTCCTCCTACTCCCTTTCCTACATGCTGCACCCTTGACTTTGCATTGGGACGCTATCCAGTGCTGCTTCACCCAGTTTTTCCTCCCTGCTGATGTGTAGGAGCGCGTCCTCATCATCACGCACGGCGCCTTGACAATGATGACAATCTTCACAACTGCCCAAAATTGCAACAGAAACCAGACACTGTGTCCCTTCAGATATGACTGCAAGGAACAGACGAGGAGAAGAGATGGACGCCACAGTCAGGGGGATGGACAACAACAAGTCCCATCAGGACAACACACGCTGGAGCAGGTGACACTTAAAGAGGCTCTGTCACCAGATTTTGCAACCCCTATCTGCTATTGCAGCAGATAGGCGCTGCAATGTAGATTACAGTAACGTTTTTATTTTTAAAAAACGAGCATTTTTGGCCAAGTTATGACCATTTTTGTAGTTATGCAAATGAGGCTTGCAAAAGTCCAAGTGGGTGTGTTTAAAAGTAAAAGTCCAAGTGGGCGTGTATTATGTGCGTACATCGGGGCGTTTTTAATACTTTTACGATCTTACCTGCAAACACCGATGCAGCTGCAGAATCAACTGTAGCCTCTGGTGCCGATGTGGCCGACACGATGCAGGACCTGTGAGTGACGTCACAGATCTGCACTGCCAGAAGCTGGGCGTTCTGAAGAGAAGTGGATGATACTTCTCATCAGAGCACCCAGCTAGTAAAAGTATTAAAAACGCCCCGATGTACGCACATAATACACGCCCACTTGGACTTTTACTTTTAAACACACCCACTTGGACTTTTGCAAGCCTCATTTGCATAACTACAAAAATGGTCATAACTTGGCCAAAAATGCTTGTTTTTTAAAAATAAAAACGTTACTGTAATCTACATTGCAGCGCCTATCTGCTGCAATAGCAGATAGGGGTTGCAAAATCTGGTGACAGAGCCTCTTTAAGGGACAGTGTCATGCCTCACATGCAGAGCATGCAAGAGAATAAAGTATTGATCAGACGAAGTTACAGGCAGAATACATAACAATTAATGAGGATCTATCAGCTCTCCTGACATATCTGTTAAAGCAAATACTGGTATTACACATAAAATAACAATTCTGGTGCATCTTTTATTAGACCTCTGCATTGTGCTGTTTCTATGTTATTCCTCCTTGAAATGTATGAATACTATATGAAGAATGTTAACTGGGTGTTAACATTCCCCTTGTCAAAGGGCTCTTCAGACGCCGTCCCTTGCACATTACTTCCTAACGTCAGCTAGCTGATGCTGGACGGCGTCAGGACCCAGAGCGATGGTTACAAGAGCTAAACAGGAGCTTGAGAGTGAGGAAGGTAAATAATATTGGAATCGGCTGTTGGCTAAATATAATAGATAGCAGCAAAAAAATTGCTGCAGTGGCCTAGGGGGTTCATCACCCTTCCTCGTAGACCCGCCTCTGCCATAGATCTCCAAATAATAATGCCACACAGTTCCATTTTGCTTCTTAGTGGTACATGACAATAGAGGTGTTCTGTACAATGTCAGCTTTATTATGGTCTACCTCCAGGGCCAGACTACAAAAGAAGTGAAAGCGGCCATTTAACCCACAGTCTCTACCACCTAGAGTCTTACACCACCCCCTTAAGGACAAGTCCTGCTGCATCAACTTTGTCAGACAGTTATTTGGTTACTGCATATGGATACTGTGTGGTAATATTACTAGGGCACTATATGGTAATGTTATGGTAGCATTGTTTAGAAAACCATAATGGTATTTAGGACACTGATACATGAGAACTATATATTAACATAGCAGTGACATTAGAGCACTATATAGTGTTATTTGAGCATCATATGTCACTATTACTTTTGAACTTTATTATAATTTTTTGAAAGACCATTGACATTACGCTACAGCTCCTTTTTTGTATTGTCCAGTGTTTCTCTTTTTTTTTAGTAGTAAAAGAGGGGATCTCCATGCAGTGCTGCCTTAGGGCCCCTTAGTCATGCATAATTGAGGCTGGGTAGTGAAAGCCCTCAAGTGGTCAAGGCCCTTCTCCTGGCCAATTGCCTTTACCTGTTCTGTAATCCAACCTTGTTTTTTTTTGGCGACAGTGGAAAACAAAATTAGCAGAAAAGTTACATTTTTGTCTTGAAGTGTTTCTTTTAATCTTGAGTGCCGTTCAGAAACAAAGCAGATGATCCATTTTATAAGTTCTAATCGTTTTCTATGATTACCCCGACAGTGGGGAAAAAAAGCCTGTTTGCCAGGTTTGTCGTGTTTCTCTCAGATCAGATAAAGATAATGTTGACAAAGGGAGTTTGCTCTGTTCTCTAGCTCTTTAAGTGCCGAATTTTTCCTTTCAAGACACAGAATTTTTATTTAAAATGACTCAGAAACATGTTATTGACTATGAAAAACAGTATTGGAGAAAATATATGGGGATGACAGATAAGGTACAGTATATAAATACATTTACAATTAGTATAACCTGTGAGGATAGAAATAAAAGTTTATGGTAAACAACATGGCGGTAAGTGGTATAAACAGGAAACTATTTCCACGATACGATAGAAAATAATTAGATGAATGGGTTAATCTAGCAGCAATTGAAATCAATCGCATACAATATTAACATTAATGCTGTACTTCACATTTATAAGTTAAATCATTGAAAAAGGTCATGGCACTATCAGGGGCAAACATGCCATTGGTGCAACCTGTACAGCTTCACAGGGGCCAGTAGGTAAGAGGGCCCACTGCCCCCTTTAAGCAGGTTCTTACCGTCTATAATTCCCATTGATTGGTTGATTGTTAAAGTAACATAAGCAGGATGCTCTCTAACTTGCTATTAGAGAGCAACAGGCCCGTATACATTTTTTTACACAGAGGCCCTCTGCTGTCTGTGTCCCCCTGGGTTGGATATAGTCTTGAGCACATACACTGGCTAGGGTTTACAAAATTGTAGGTAGTTTTGTGGGATAATTTAGGGATATATTTCACAGATTAATATACCGTATATATCGGCGTACAAGACGACTTTCTACACCCTTAAAAAAATGTCAAAAGTGTGGGGTCGTCTTATATGCCGGATATTGTCGGATATTAGGGATGCACGTTGCAGCCGCACAGCTCAGTATAGTACACATGACTATGAGAGCGGGGCTGCGGCTGTGTAATTCAGCCACAGCCCCGCTCCTGAGTCCTGACATATGCGCGCGGGGTCAGCATCATGTGATGCGGCCGGCGCTGCACTAATGATCTGCGGCACTGAAGACAGAACATGGCGGGCGCGCTACAAAGCACCCCCATGTTGTCTTCAGTGCCTGAACTGCCGCTCATTAGTGCAGCGCCGGCCGCATCTCCTCATGCTGACCGCGCGCGCACTTCCTGTCAGGAGCGGGGCAATGGCTGTATTACACAGCCGCAGCCCCGCTCTATAACGCCGGAGATCAGAGAACCTCTCATCTCCGCCGTTATTCCCGTGAATGCTGCGATCACAGCTGACTGCAGCATTCAGGGGAAAGTGAGAAGGGGGGATGCCCCTGGATCGCGTCACAGGGAATTCCTGTGACGCGATCGAGGGCCATACCATATATGGGCAGACAGCCCAGGGTCTATTGACGGACCCCAGGGCTGTCTGACCATATCTCTTGTTGTTAGGATATACCCAAGTATGTCCTAACAACTGCCTGTGTGCTATCCGTCCACAGGCTAATGTACTGGCACATATCTGATATATGTCAGTACATTAAAGTTTAAAAATAAAGTAAAAACAAAGTATGGTTACATTTTAAAAAAAATACACCTTCACCTTTTTTACAATAAACATTAAAATAAGTCTCAATACATAAAATACACACATTCAGTAATGGCGCGGACAACAATGTTTTTGCATCATTTATGATGTGTACGCTGTAAAAAAATGAAATAAACACGGCTTTCATTCACTTATTAATGTGAGGCGCGAGGTGCGATGAATTTACCCTCCATGTTCCTCACATTAATAGTAATTAACCCCATCATGTACCTCGCCTATCTGCGCATGCGCGAGTTCAAAGAGACAGAGTCCTGGGTCCTGCCGCCGATGGCCATAGTGAAGCGCTCCTGCACGAAATGGTGAGTATATCTTAAATTCTATATTTTAAGGGTAAAAGTTGGGGGTCGTCTTATACGCCCAGTCGTCTTATACGCCGACATATACGGTATGTTCTTAAAGATACAGGGAACTAATTACTTAGTAAACGGTATAAAATTAACCTACCTTCTATATGCCATAGCAGTAGTTTTTAGTAGTGTAGTGGCTGGTGCATAAACATGAGGACTTAGGTAGGTCTTAAATATTTTCTATAGTAGAGTGAGAAGTATTTACTGTTCCAAACATTCATGGGTCCCTTGGTATCTGATTACAATGTAAAGCTAGTTCTTGAAGAACACAATAAGCCACTGGACAGTGAGTAGAGGCCCTGCAGGGACTGCAAAGAAAGATAGGGAAGGCCTCTTATACATCACTTCCAGCCAGGTCCCATCCAGGTCTAGTGTAAGCCCCACCCCTGAGCAAACTTAACAGGATATTTTGCGTAAACTAGAATAAAGTGAACTATGCCCAAATCATTTCTTACTGTACTGTATATATTGTTTGAGAACATAGTGACAGGAGACCCAGTGGACATGGATTTGACTTATGTTTGAGTGTGCCCACTAGTATTCCTAAGGACAAGTTATACGATTGTTAGTCACCAATTTGTCATAAACTCTTGTAGCTTTAAGAGTTTTATTCCCCAATCCCGTTAGTGAAGATCCTGTATACTGGTCCAGTTGGTCGCATCCCAGCGGCTGTCTTTATTCTAAAGATTTGAAAAGGATACTATCAGGACTGTTGTAGAAGCTCACTATTGATTTCACTTTGTGGGACTGTTGTCTGGAAAATTGGCCACAAGAAGTTGACTGAAGCTATCCACTAGTTCTATATTCTCCGATGTATTGCAAAATATATTTTTGTCGCCTGAAGGGATGGGAGAGGCAGAGGTAGAGCTCTCCTCATGAATATGTCGAATTCATAATTTTCATAATTATGAGTCCTGTTTATTCTTTCAGTTCTATTAGTCAAACGACACAATTTTTTTTGGCCCGTTTAGGCTAGTAGGAGTACTTACCTGTATCTGTAATATCCTGCCCTTATATAGGGCAGCATGTTGAGCTGACAGATCTCCAAATTTCTTCTATATGGAACACAGATCTTCTTGTCCTGATTGCTGTGTATTTCCAAGTGTATTTCCAAGTGTCCCGTCTTACCATGACTCAGTATTTAGCTGAGCAATTGGTTTAAGGTGATCCATATTGGCAAGGAAATGGACTGAAAAAGACTCCCATACACATTAAACAGAGCTTAAATTTGAACATTTTTAACAATTTCATATTTCCACAGTCGCTACTGGAGAGGTGTGATAGAGGCCTATTTGCCTCTCCCCATTGAAATAACCATTAACACTTAAGCGAGCCAAGCATGCATGTTTATGCGGAAGTCGGGAGAAATAATTGTCAGCTAATTAAGCACTCGTCCAACAGTTATCTAATGTGTATTAGAGAAATAAAGGAAAAAAAGTTGTGGTGCTTTAGGTAACGGCACCTGGCAGATCGACAAACACTGAGGCTTGTATGTAGAAACACTTAGTTTATTGTAATAAGGACAACGCATTTCAGGACCGGACAGGTCCCTTCATTAGGCTATAAGCTGTACAAAAATGAGAGCATGTTATATACATGTAAAAGACCGGGGGAAAAAACATTCAAAGAGGCAGGGAAAAGTAACGGGCATGACATCAAGCCATTTCATTGGTCTATTTGGAAATTGAAATTTTTTGCAATCATTAATTATTATTAACTACAGGTTTGGTTACATTGAATAATGATATTAGTTAGCTATTTAGGTGTGATATATGCAGGGACGGCGTTAGGGGGGGCAAACTGGGCAATTCCCCAGGGCCCCAACCTCTCAGGGCCCCCTGTTGACTATAGCAGCCGTAGCAGCTGCTACGGGGTCCGCGGCATGAGGGCGCCCACGCGCCCGGCACATATTTATGGGCCGGGTGGTACGGGCCCCCTCATGCTAGGTGGTGTCGCTAGCATCCTCAAGATGCAGATACAATTGAATACTATAGGCTACAGGCCACGTTAGGACTGTAGCCTATAAGAAGCTGGGACAGAATCCCTGCGCAGGCTGGTGTGATGATGTCACTGGATCACGCTGGCCTACGCAAGGGTCCCGTCTGGAGTCTGTGGAGCAGCTCTGTCCGTCGTGGGAACAGGGCTAGGTAAGTACAATTTTTTTATATTTGTGTGGCACCAGGTATGGCTGTGTGGTGCTATCTACAAGGGGTTCAGTGTGGCACTATCTACAAGGGGGGCTGTGTGGCACTATCTACAAGGGGGGCTATGTGGCACTATCTACAAGGGGGGCTGTGTGGCACTATCTACAAGGAGGGCTGTGTGGCACTATCAACAAGGGGGTCTGTGTGGCACTATCTACAAGGGGGGCTGTTTGGCACTATCTACAAGGGGGGCTGTGTGGCACTATCTACAAGGGGGGGTGTGTGGCACTATCTACAAGGGGGGGCTGTGGGGCACTATCTACAAGGGGGGGCTGTGGGGCACTATCTACAAGGGGGCTGTGTGTGGCATTATCTACAAGAGGGGGCTGTGTGGCACTATCTACAAGAGGGGGGCTATCTGTGGTCATATCTACAAGGGAACTGTGTGTGGCACTATCTACAGAGGACACTGTGGCACTATCTACAGGGGGCTGTGTGTGGCACTATCTAGAGGATGCTGTGTGTGGTGATATCTACAGGGGCTACAAAGGGGGCATTATTACTGTGTGTGGGGGCATAAAGGGGGCACGGTTACTAATGGGGCACTTTTATTGTGTCGAGCACCAATGGATCATTATTACCATCTGCGACACTGTGGATTACGAATTTGTTTAGAGGATTGGGTATAAGTGGGGAGGATGCTGCAAAAGCGAGAAACCAACATGTCTGTATGTCAAATTGTGCAGAGACGAGTTGTGGCTGGAATAAGTCGTCAGAGTGGTCTGGGCCGGATGGTGAAAAAAAAGTGGACGACACTAATCAGAGATTACATCACCTGTGAGTCACTGGATATAAATGTGCTGAAATCACTTATATCGTCTGCAGAGCTCCTGTGTATAACTGGCATCTACCACTATATGGTCACTATATTGTGGTATTATTGGTCTATGTATAGTGTTTTTTATTCAACAACAATATGGGGTATTATTCAGTCACTATGTGGTTATGGTGTGGCAGTACTATTTGTACCTTATATTGTGTTATTACTGGTAATATTGGTCTTATAATAGTGAGTTGTGTTCAGTAACAGTATGCAGGTAATATTTCATCTGTATTCCCCCAAAAGAGGACTCAAAAATCACCAATAATTGATCCCACCTGAATAGCTAATCAAATACTCCTATCACAAAATACATGCAGGATAACCAGAATAATGCAAAATATAAATATAAAATGAAACGACAAACCCATGATGCAAGGATCCTCACACATAAATAATAAAAACCTCCTATATAAAAAAAAATGCATGGGTAAATACAGCAAAGTGCAAGTGCCTGAACAATAAATGCAGCAGCCCTATACTGACAAGTGTTGAGTTGCGGAAAACAATTAGACTAGAAAGGCACAAAAAGGACAGAATACAGACCAAAACAGGGGGGCCCTGATCCCCAACACGTGTTTCACCACCTGCTTCATCTGGGTGTCCTTTTTTCTATAGGAGGTTTTTAGTATCATGGGTTTGTCGTTCCATCCTATATTCTGTATTTTATCTTGTATCTAATAAAGATGTTTTAAAGATATTTTGCATTATACTGACTATATTTTGTGATAGGAGTATAATATTTAATCTAGTATAGTGGTATGATTTAATAACTGTATATGTATATAGATCATTTTTTTGTGTGAGAGGGGGGACATATGCTTTGGGGCTAGCAAAACTCATGTACGCACTACAAATCAGTGATGCAGTTCTCTGCAGACCTCCTTATGAACTGACTGCATTATTGTTACAATAATTCAGCATTTGGAGCCCGACCTTTAACTTTGCCCAGGGCCACACTTTGTCTAAATCCGGCCCTGGATATATGTGACTTATGTCTGATTTGGTGTGGCTTGTTATAGAGACGTTCTAAACACCCTCCAGGCGGAGCTATGTTATCGCTGAATGTTGTACTGTCATAAGTACAGATGTTGCCATTGTGACGCTCTAAAAGCAACCTGCTCTCCAGATAGAGCTATGTTATCGGCAACATCAATATCATATATAGTACTGGCCAGCAGGGGCGTAGCTAAAGGCTCATGGGCCCCGATGCAAAGGTCCTTCTTGGGCCCCCCCCCAAAACTTCTCAGGGCCGATGGCCCGCAGCTTTCAGCTGCATCGCTGGGTCCCCTATGTGATCCAACAATGCAGCACTAGCAGCCAGGGGCGTCACTAAGGTTTTAAAACATCAGGCGGAATAGCCCCAATACATATGTGCCCCCCCCCCAAAAAAAAAAAGTTTGCGTGTATGAATATGTGCATATATATATATATATATATATATATATATATATATATATATATGTATATATATATATATATATATATATATATATATATATGAGATGGCATATCTATAGCACTACGACCCTAAAGCTATGGATAAGATTAGATACAGTGGCTCAACAAACAGTATCACACATGATAGGATTAGATACAGTGGCTCAACAAACAGTATCACACATGATAGGATTAGACACAGTGGCTCAGCAGACAGTATCACACATGTTAGGATTAGATACAGCGGCTCAACAGACAGTATCACATATTATAGGATTAGCTATAGGGCCCAGCAAACAGTATCACACATGATAGGATTAGATACAGTGGCTCAGCAGACAGTAAGTATCACACATAATAGGATTAGACACAGTGGTTCAGCAGACAGTATCACACATGATAGGATTAGACACAGTGGCTCAGCAGAACGTATCACACATGATAGGATTAGATACACAGCTCAACAGACAGTATCACATATTATAGGATTAGCTATAGGGCCCAGCAAACAGTATCACACATGATAGGATTAGATACAGTGGCTCAGCAGACAGTAAGTATCACACATAATAGGATTAGACACAGTGGTTCAGCAGACAGTATCACACATGATAGGATTAGACACAGTGGCCCAGCAGACAGTATCACACATGATAGGATTAGATACAGTGGCCCAGCAAACAGTATCACACATGATAGGATTAGACACAGTGGCTCAGCAGACAGTATCACACATGATAGGATTATATATAGGGCTCAGCAGACAGTATCACAAATAATAGGATTAGATATAGGGCCCAGCAGACAGTATCACACATGATTGGATTAGATATAGGGCCCAGCAGACAGTATCACACATTATAGGATTAGATACAGTGGCCCAGCAGACAGTATCACACATGATAGGATTAGATACAGTGGCCCAGCAGACAGTATCACACATGATTGGATTAGATATAGGGCCCAGCTCGCTGACATTGCAGCTCCAGCGCTGGACCCAGGAAAGGTAAGAATAATAATTATTTTCCTTTTTGACGTGATACTAATTATTTTTGTGTGTTTGTTTTTTTACAAGTTCGGTTGTTGGACTACTTCAGATTCGAGGACTACTTCGATAACTGCGGTTTTTTTTATTCTCAATAAAATGGATAACGAGGGTTGTGTGGAATTTTTATTTCAATAAAATATTTTATCCATGTCTTTGTATTTGTTTAAACTTTATAACTACCGCCCTAGTAATTGTCGCTGGCTGATTCACAACGCCCATTACTAAGGCGGGGGACTTAATGTTAGACATGAAGAGGTTAACACTAATCCCCATTATTACCCTGGTACCGAGTGCCACCAGGAAGAGCCGTGTATGATCTAGTGGCCGTGTATGATCTAGTGGCCGCTGCTTTCAAAAGTTAACTCGGGTTAACTCGGAAAGACTTGAGGAATGAAGATATGACTCTTTTCAACTGAAGATATGACTCTTTTATGCTCATTAACATATGGCACAGGAACACTAAAAAACTGAATACTAAGGGTACAGAGCCTACTAATATAATTATAGGTTACATAAAAAATCGTTTTCAGCCACTACCATCAGGTATTGCTGGTTTAATAGGTGAAATCCTGGTGACAGGTTTCCTTTTAAATCAAGTTTTATTTCATTTTGAACAACTTTTGAATTGTTACTACAGCTTCTATGTATCTGTCAGGTCAGCTGGACTGACGGCTTAGGTGAACACTGGTCCTGCAAGTCTCTGACACGCAGGATCCATCTATTATCAATCACATCTAAGTTCATGGAGTCCACCATATCTATTTGCACAACTTTAGCATAACGCTCATTTTTTTAAATATCTTTTTATAGTACAGTACAAAAATTCTATAATACATAATATTTGGAATATCCACCATATCCCAAACCCACCTGTTCCCATCCCGTAACCCACTTCTACCATCTTAAATTTTCAAACCCTTATCGAATCCTTGTTGAAGAAACTACAAAATAATCTTAGAGGAAGGCTGTTGAGTAGATATCTGGTGTGAAACACAACAGTCCAGAGAGATTTTCATTACTCTGGCATAGATCTTATTGATAGAAAATCCTCTATACTGATTGTAAGTATAAATGCTTCCGATAATCCCTTGGATATCAAAAGGCCCTCTCAACCTAGTGGCTGTTAGCCTCGACATCAAGAGTTTGGGGCATAATTGACTGCCATGAGACACCAAGCCCTGCCTCTGGGGAAGTACCAGGAACTGACTGTGGCTCATCCGCATGAGTTAGGAGAACCATACACTCTTGGGCCAGAATGTAATTATAGCTCTAAATGATGGCTGGTCCTTCTGTTTCTTAGACAGTACCCAATGATTCATGGTGATCAGAGGAAAGGTATAGGCTTGTCTGAATCTCAACAGCATCGACATGGTGTCCATTGCCATAGGACTACCCTTCTTGTATAGGAATAAAAAATTCATCACCTTGGCATTCTTCTGGTTGCCATAAGATCCACCTTAGGTATTCCCAGAAGTCTGCAAAAATATCTTAATTCAGAGACCACTTTCCATTGATCACTCTCCTGGTTCTTCAACGAGCTGTTGTTAGGGATCTGCCAGGTACTACGTCTAGGTATACTCCTGGGATTAATCAATCCACACCTAAGGCCAGACCTGTTCGACTGACACCATCTCCCACCAACCAGGGTGGCAGGCTCAGGAGTGGGAGAGCCTATCGCAGCCTGGTCAGTCGGAGTTAGCTCCGCCCCCTGTCCTTTATTACCTGCTGTGTTCTCCTCCTCAGTGCTTGTAATTCTTTTGGATTCCTGGCCCCACTGCTGCTTGCTCCAGCCTGCTTCTGCCGTGCTTCTGCCTTGCTGCTGTTCTGCTTAACCCGCTTGCTTTGCCTCCGGCTTGCTTCCTCCTCCGTGCTCACTTGGGTATACTCCACTTCATCCTGGTCCTGACAACTCATTCACCGCTCCGTTTCCTCGCGGCGTTCCGTGGGCTACTGCCCCTTCCCTTGCGTGTTCCCTGTTTGTTCTCCCGTGCACTTAGACAGCGTAGGGACCGCCGCCCAGTTGTACCCCGTCGCCTAGGGCGGGTCGTTGCAAGTAGGCAGGGACAGGGCGGTGGGTAGATTAGGGCTCACTTTCCCTTCACCTCCTTCCTGCCATTACATAATTACAAGCCCCTTACCTAGTCTACCATTTCCCCTACGCTGACGCTATCATGGACCCCCTTGAGACCCTGACCCAGCAGATGCAGGGCCTCTCCCTACAGGTCCAGGCCCTGGCCCAGAGGGTCAACCAGGGTGACGCTGCCGTAGTAGTTCCCCTCACCTCACCTCTAGAACCCGACCTCAAGTTACCTGACCGGTTCTCAGGGGACCGTAAAACGTTTCTCTCCTTCCGGGAGAGTTGCAGACTGTATTTCCGCCTTAAACCCCACTCCTCAGGTTCCGAGAACCAGCGGGTGGGTATCATCATATCCCGACTCCAGGAAGGGCCCCAAGAGTGGGCCTTCTCCTTGGCTCCTGACGCCCCTGAACTTTCCTCTGTTGATCGCTTTTTCTCTGCCCTCGGACTCATTTACGACGAGCCTGACAGGACTGCTTTAGCCGAGAGTCAGCTGGTGACCTTACGTCAGGGTAGGAGACCGGTTGAGGAGTACTGTTCTGATTTTAGAAAGTGGTGCGTAGCTTCTCGGTGGAACGATCCGGCCCTAAGGTGCCAGTTTAGGTTAGGATTATCTGACGCCCTGAAGGATCTGCTGGTTAGTTACCCCTCTTCTGACTCCCTTGACCAGGTTATGGCCCTAGCAGTACGACTTGACCGACGTCTCAGGGAACGTCAGCTTGAACGCTTCAATGTGCTCCCCTCTGACCTTTCTGCGATTCCCCCCGAGGTCCCGTCTCCTCGCCCCTCCACGGAGGACTCGGAGGTACCTATGCAACTCGGGGCCTCCATGTCCCCTCGACAACGTAGGGAGTTTCGCAGAATGAATGGTCTCTGCTTCTACTGTGGGGACGACAAGCATCTTCTGAACACCTGTCCCAGGCGCAAGAATAAAAAGTCGGAAAACTTCCGCGCCTAAGTGATCATCGGGGAGGTCACTTGGGCGCACAGGTATTTCCCGTTAATGTGAAATGCAATAAAATTTTGCTTCCCTTTCAGGTCTCGTTTGCTGGCCGGTCTGCCACTGGCAGTGCCTTCGTGGATTCAGGCTCATCTGCTAATATCATGTCTGTGGAATTTGCTATGTCTCTAAAAATGCCTTTTATTGATTTACCTTATCCTATCCCTGTAGTAGGTATCGACTCAACTCCCCTTGCTAATGGTTATTTTACTCAGCATACTCCTGTTTTTGAACTCCTGGTTGGCTCCATGCATTTGGAGCAGTGCTCTGTACTGGTGATGCAGGGATTATCGTCTGATCTGGTATTAGGTCTTCCCTGGTTGCAGTTGCATAATCCCACGTTTGATTGGAATACTGGGGATCTCACCAAATGGGGTAGTGAATGTCTTATGTCATGTCTTTCTGTTAACTCTCTTTCTCCCCGGGAGGAGGTAAACACGCTTCCTGAGTTTGTTCAGGACTTCGCCGATGTGTTTTCTAAGGAGGCCTCCGAGGTGTTGCCCCCCCATAGAGATTACGATTGCGCCATCGATTTGGTGCCTGGTGCCAAGCTTCCTAAGGGTAGGATATTTAATCTTTCATGTCCTGAACGTGAAGCTATGAGGGTGTATATCCAAGAATGCCTGGCCAAGGGTTTCATTCGCCCCTCGACTTCTCCTGTAGGTGCTGGCTTCTTCTTTGTGGGGAAGAAGGATGGTGGTCTTAGGCCGTGCATTGATTATCGTAACCTGAATAAGGTCACCGTAAGGAACCAGTACCCACTTCCTTTGATTCCGGATCTTTTTAATCAGGTTCAGGGAGCCCAATGGTTTTCTAAGTTCGATCTACGGGGGGCATATAACCTTATCCGCATCAAAGAGGGGGATGAGTGGAAAACTGCGTTCAACACACCCGAGGGTCATTTCGAATACCTGGTCATGCCCTTTGGGTTGTGTAATGCCCCTGCTGTCTTCCAGAATTTTATTAATGAAATCCTGAGAGATTACCTGGGTAATTTTCTTGTTGTGTACCTTGATGACATACTGGTGTTTTCCAAAGACTGGTCCTCCCACGTGGAGCATGTCAGGAAGGTGCTCCAGGTCCTTCGGGAGAATAATCTGTTTGCTAAGACTGAAAAATGTGTCTTTGGGGTACAGGAGATACCATTTTTAGGGCAAATCCTCACTCCTCATGAATTCCGCATGGACCCTGCCAAGGTTCAGGCTGTGGCGGAATGGTTCCAACCTGCCTCCCTTAAGGCGTTACAGTGTTTTTTAGGGTTCGCCAACTATTACAGGAGATTTATTGCCAACTTCTCGGTCGTCGCTAAGCCTCTTACGGACCTTACTCGCAAGGGTGCTGATGTCCTCCATTGGCCCCCTGAGGCCGTCCAGGCCTTTGAGACCCTCAAGAAGTGCTTTATCTCGGCCCCCGTGCTGATTCAGCCCAACCAAGAGGAGCCATTTATTGTGGAGGTTGACGCATCCGAGGTGGGAGTGGGGGCCGTCTTGTCCCAGGGTACCAGCTCCCTCACCCATCTCCGCCCCTGTGCTTACTTCTCTAGGAAGTTTTCGCCCACGGAGAGTAACTATGATATTGGCAACCGCAAACTTCTAGCCATTAAATGGGCTTTTGAAGAGTGGCGGCACTTCCTGGAGGGGGCCAGACACCAGGTAACGGTCCTTACGGATCACAAGAATCTGGTTTTCCTAGAATCGGCCCGGAGGCTTAATCCTAGACAAGCTCGGTGGGCACTATTCTTTACCAGATTTAATTTCTTGGTTACCTATAGGGCTGGGTCCAAGAATATTAAGGCTGATGCCCTGTCACGTAGTTTCATGGCCAATCCTCCTTCCGAGAAGGATCCTGCTTGTATTTTACCCCCTGGTATAATCGTTTCTGCCACGGATTTTGATTTAGCTTCTGATATTGCGGCTGATCAGGGTGCAGCTCCCGGGAACGTCCCTGGGGACAAACTGT
Organism: Rhinoderma darwinii; assembly: GCF_050947455.1. Lineage (NCBI taxonomy): Eukaryota > Metazoa > Chordata > Amphibia > Anura > Rhinodermatidae > Rhinoderma > Rhinoderma darwinii. The sequence goes on along the minus strand of NC_134696.1, from coordinate 47,306,335 downwards.
TTGTTCCCCTGCAATACCGGCTAAGGGTACTCAGGGAAAACCATGACTCCGCTCTATCTGGTCATCCTGGCATCTTGGGCACCAAACACCTCATTACCAGAAACTATTGGTGGCCTGGGTTGCCTAAAGACGTTAGGGCTTACGTCGCCGCTTGTGAGGTTTGCGCTAGGTCCAAAACCCCTAGGTCCCGACCTGCGGGCCTACTACGTTCCTTGCCCATTCCCCAGAGACCTTGGACCCATATCTCCATGGATTTTATCACCGATTTGCCTCCATCTCAGGGCAAGTCGGTGGTGTGGGTGGTAGTAGACCGCTTCAGCAAGATGTGCCACTTTGTGCCCCTTAAGAAGCTACCTAACGCCAAGACGTTAGCTTCTTTGTTTGTGAAACACATCCTGCGTCTCCATGGGGCCCCAGTCAATATCGTTTCTGACAGAGGGGTACAATTTGTTTCCTTATTTTGGAGAGCCTTTTGTAAAAAGTTGGAGATTGATCTGTCCTTCTCCTCCGCCTTCCATCCCGAAACTAATGGCCAAACTGAGAGGACTAACCAGTCCCTGGAACAATATTTAAGGTGTTTCATCTCTGACTGTCAATTCGATTGGGTCTCATTCCTTCCCCTTGCTGAATTTTCCCTGAATAACCGGGTCAGTAACTCGTCAGGGGTCTCCCTGTTTTTCTGTAATTTCGGGCTTAACCCAAGGTTCTCCTCCGTTTCCCCTGGTTGTTCCAATAATCCTGAGGTAGAGGATGTTCATCGGGAACTGTGCACTGTCTGGGCCCAGGTTCAGAAGAACCTAGAGGCGTCCCAGAGCGCACAAAAGATTCAGGCGGATAGTAGACGTTCTACTAACCCCCGGTTTTGTCGTCGGGGATTTGGTCTGGTTGTCGTCCAGGAACTTGCGCCTTAAGGTCCCGTCCAGGAAGTTTGCTCCCCGATTTATTGGGCCTTATAAGATCATTGAAGTCCTCAACCCTGTATCCTTCCGTCTGGAGCTGCCCCCATCCTTTCGCATACATGACGTCTTCCATGCCTCCCTCCTTAAACGCTGCTCCCCGTCCTGGTCCCCCTCGAGGAAACCTCCTGTTCCCGTTCTCACCCCTGAGGGGGTGGAATTCGAGGTGGCCAAGATTATGGACAGTAGGATGGTCCAGGGCTCCCTCCAGTACCTGGTCCATTGGAGAGGATACGGGCCGGAGGAGAGGACTTGGGTACCTGCCCGTGATGTTCACGCTCGGGTATTGATCAGGAGGTTCCAACTTCTCTTCCCTACTAAACCGGGTCCTCTTAGTAAGGGTCCGGTGGCCCCTCATAAAAGGGGGAGTACTGTTAGGGATCTGCCAGGTACTACGTCTAGGTATACTCCTGGGATTAATCAATCCACTCCTGAGGCCAGACCTGTTCGACTGACACCATCTCCCACCAACCAGGGTGGCAGGCTCAGGAGTGGGAGAGCCTATCGCGGCCTGGTCAGTCGGAGTTAGCTCCGCCCCCTGTCCTTTATTACCTGCTGTGTTCTCCTCCTCAGTGCTTGTAATTCTTTTGGATTCCTGGCCCCACTGCTGCTTGCTCCAGCCTGCTTCTGCCGTGCTTCTGCCTTGCTGCTGTTCTGCTTAACCCGCTTGCTTTGCCTCCGGCTTGCTTCCTCCTCCGTGCTCACTTGGGTATACTCCACTTCATCCTGGTCCTGACAACTCATTCACCGCTCCGTTTCCTCGCGGCGTTCCGTGGGCTACTGCCCCTTCCCTTGCGTGTTCCCTGTTTGTTCTCCCGTGCACTTAGACAGCGTAGGGACCGCCGCCCAGTTGTACCCCGTCGCCTAGGGCGGGTCGTTGCAAGTAGGCAGGGACAGGGCGGTGGGTAGATTAGGGCTCACTTTCCCTTCACCTCCTTCCTGCCATTACAGCTGTATTATAAGAGTTGCTTCTCTTACTCAAAGATTGGACCTGGTACTGCTCTTTTATAGTCCCACCCTATTAGGGGTAGGAAGTGAAATAAAGCTACATAAATGGCTCTAAGCTCTCTGTAATTTGAAAACGTAACTCTTTTCTGGGTCCAAGAGACCTGGGTCACATGATCATCCCCAGCCTAGTTGGTAGGCATCTGTGGTAATGAGATGCTACTAAAAAAGGGGTAAAAGATCTGCCATCGGGTGGGTTTTTCCACCAACCTAGGGAGCCCTTTGTCTCTGAGGACCGATGACAAAACTTGTTCAGGCCTTGGAAGTCTTTTGCGACTTGCTTAAGAAGTCCACTTAAGGTCTGAGATGACTTCTTGCACCAGAATGGCCTCTATAAATGTGCTCATTAGGACCAGCATTCTGGATACACCCCTGAGAGATGCTCTCCTGGAAGACTCCAGAATGGTGTTTCCCTGATGAATCCTTATCGGTAGAGAAATTAAAAGCTCTTCTGAATTTATTAGATACTCTAAGTATAGGATCTCTGTAGAAGAGGTTAACATTGACTTCTCCCAGTTGATGAGCTATCCCAATCTGTGGAGAACAGTAAAGGAGGTTTTACACTCGGCAATTATCGGGCAAACGATAGTTCATAGAAAGCTCGTTGCCGATAATTGCCCTGTGTATACAGGGCAGCAATCAGCAGATGATTGCCCTGTGTATACAGGGCAGCAATTAGCAGATGATTGCAAACGCTCATTCATCTGCTGATCGTATCATTTAAAAAAAGTAAAATATTATCGTTGTCGGCAGCACTTCTCCCTGTGTAAACAGGGAGACGCGCTGCCGACATGATAATAATGTTTTGGGGCAAGCGATCGGAGTAACGACTACTCATCCCCATCCATAGCTCATTGTGACAGGAGCAAATGAGGGCCGATCAATGAGCTGTCTCGTTGATCGGTGCTCGCTGCACCGGCCAAAATTGGCCGGTGTAATAGGGCCTTTAGAGTCAGGTGAAGATGAACCTGAAGAGTAGACTCTGAATCTGGTTTTTGAATCCAATCATCCAAATATGGAACTAGAGAAATCTCTTTCAGCCTTAGAGAGGCGGATACTACCTTTGTGAATACAAAGGGAGCAGATAAGATCCCGAAGGGCAGGTCGGTGAATTGTAGGTGTTTTACCATAATTGAAAAATGCTATTCTCAAATACTTCTGGAAAGCAGGGGAAGTGGGTACATGAAGATACACATCTTTAAATCTATGGAAACCATTTCATCCCCATGCTCAAAATGAGGTAGTATATAAGGATGGTTTCCCTTCTGAAATGTTTTTTTGGAATGGCTTTGTTTATGTTAAGGAGATTTATTATCAAGTTATATCAAGTCCCAAGTCAACGCAGCTGTCTACCAGGAATTTTTAGAGCACTTTTTGCTTCCCTCTGCTTACAAGCTTTATGGAGATGCTGATTTTATTTTCCAGTAGGACTTGGCATCTGACCACACTGCCAAAAGTACCACTGTGCTTGATTGGCCAGCAAACTCGTCTGACCTATGCCCCATAGAGAATCTATGGGGTATTGTCAAGAGGAAGATGAGACATTAGACCCAACAATGCAGACGAGGTGAAGGGCCTCTATCAAATCAACCTGGGCTTTCATAACACCTCAGCAGTGCCACAGGCTGATCACCTCCATGCCACGCCACATTGATGCAGTAATTCATGCAAAAGGAGCCCCGACCAAGTATTGAGGGCATATACTGTACATACTTTTCAGTAGGCCAACATTTCGGTATTAAAAATCATTTTTTAAGTTGGGCTTATACACTACCGTTCAAAAGTTTGGGGTCACCCAGACAATTTTGTGTTTTCCATGAAAACTCACACTTGTATTTATCAAATGAGTTGCAAAATGACTAGAAAATATAGTCAAGACATTGATAAGGTTAGAAATAATGATTTTTATTTCAAATAATTATTTTCTCCTTCAAACTTTGCTTTTGGCAAATAATGCTCCATTTGCAGCAATTACAGCATTGCAGACCTTTGGCATTCTAGCTGTTCATTTGTTGAGGTAATCAGAAGAAATTTCACCCCATGCTTCCAGAAGCCCCTCCCACAAGTTGGATTGGCTTGATTGGCACTTTTTGCGTACCATACGGTCAAGCTGCTCCCACAACAGCTCTATGGGGTTGAGATCTGGTGACTGCGCTGGCCACTCCATTACAGATAGAATACCAGCTGCCTGCTTCTTCCCTAAATAGTTCTTGCATAATTTGGAGGTGTGCTTTGGGTTATTGTCCTGTTGTAGGATGAAATTGGCTCCAATCAAGCGCTGTCCACAGGGTATGGCATGGCGTTGCAAAATGGAGTGATAGCCTTCCTTCTTCAAAATCTCTTTTACCTTGTACAAATCTCCCACTTTACCAGCACCAAAGCAACCCCAGACCATCACATTACCTCCACCATACTTAGCAGATGGCGTCAGGAACTCTTCCAGCATCTTTTCAGTTGTTCTGCGTCTCACAAATGTTCTTCTGTGTGATCCAAACACCTCAAACTGCGATTCGTCTGTCCATAACACTTTTTTCCAATCTTCCTCTGTCCAATGTCTGTGTGCTTTTGCCCGTATTAATCTTTTCCTTTTATTAGCCAGTCTCAGATATAGCTTTTTCTTTGCCACTCTGCCCTGAATGCCAGCATCCCGGAGTCGCCTCTTCACTGTAGATGTTGACACTGGCATTTGCGGGTACTATTTAATGAAGCTGCCAGTTGAGGACCTTCAAGGAGGCGTCTATTTCTCAAACTAGAGACTCTAATGTACTTGTCTTGTTGCTCAGTTGTGCAGCGGGGCCTCCCACTTCTCTTTCTACTCTGGTTAGAGCCTGTTTGTGCTGTCCTCTGAAGGGAGTAGTACACACCGTTGTAGGAAATCTTCAGTTTCTTGGCAATTTCTCGCATGGAATAGCCTTCATTTCTAAGAACAAGAATAGACTGTCGAGATTCACATGAAAGCTCTCTTTTTCTAGCCATTTTGAGAGTTTAATCGAACCCACAAATGTAATGCTCCAGATTCTCAACTAGCTCAAAGGAAGGTCAGTTTTATAGCTCCTCTAAACAGCAAAACTGTTTACAGCGGTGCTAACATAATTGCACAAGGGTTTTCAAGTGTTTTCTAATCATCCATTAGCCTTCTAACACAGTTAGCAAACACAATGTACCATTAGAACACTGGAGTGATGGTTGCTGGAAATGGGCCTCAATACACCTATGTAGATATTGCATTAAAAACCAGACGTTTGCAGCTAGAATAGTCATTTAGCACATTAACAAAGTATAGAGTGTATTTCTGATTAATTTAATGTTATCTTCATTGAAAAAAACTGAGCTTTTCTTGCAAAAATAAGGAAATTTCTAAGTGACCCTAAACTTTTGAACGGTAGTGTATATTATTTAAATTTTCTGAGACACTAAATTTGGGGTTTACATTAACGATTAGACATATTCATCAACCTTAAAAGAAAAAAATGCTGGAAATAGATCACTCTATGTGTAATGAATCTATATAATATATGAGTTTCACGTTTTGAATTTAATTACTGAAATAAATGATGATATTCTAATTCATTAAGAAGGACTAGTATATATGCTGTATATACATGATAGGATTAGATACACCAGCTCAGCATTCAGTTTCACACAATAGGTTTAGATTCCGCACTCAGCAGACAGTATCACACATGATAGGATTAGATACATCGTCTCAGCAGACAGTATTACATGATAAGCTAAGATACCGCGGCTCAGCAGACAATAACACACATGATAGTCTCAGATGAAGCGGCCCAGCAGTCGGGATCACACGTGATAGGCTTAGATACAGGGCTCCAGCAGACAGTATGACAAGTGATAGTCTTAGATTCAGGGCTCCAGTAGGAAGCATAACACATAATAGGCTTAGATACCTGGCCCCAGGAGACAGTATTACACATTATAGACTTAGATACAGGCCTCCAGCAGTCAATATTACACGATAGGCTTAGATACAGTGCCCCAGCAGGAAGTATCACACATAATAGGCTTAGATACCTGGCCCCAGGAGACAGTATTACACATTATAGACTTAGATACAGGCCTCCAGCAGTCAATATTACACGATAGGCTTAGATACAGTGCCCCAGCAGGACATATCACACATGATAGGCTTAGATACATGGCCCCAGCAGGCCGTATCACACATGATAGGCTTTGATACGGGGCCTCAGCAGTAAATATCATTGTACTTACCCTCCTGGTTCCTGAATTGGGCCCTCTTAATCTCCAGTGGCAGCACTGGATCCTGAGGCTTCACAACATTATGTGGGCCGTCACATACAATATCCTGACGTTGAACTGCATCAGGATCCAGCACTGCATCGGAAGAGGACCCGAATCAGGAGCAACGAGGGTAAGTATACTGTTACTAGAGTAACAGGGCCCCGTGTAGTTTACTATATAGGCCCCAGTTACCACGGTAACTGAATCAGGGACAGATGTATTGTGGGGGGCCAAAGGCCCCTCTGGCTTTAGGGCCCGGTCCAACTGCAACAGCTGCAATACCTATAGCTGCACCACTGCTTCAGACACGCTAGGTTTTCATATTCTAGAAGACACCGACTAAGAGAATTTCAAGGTCGTCATAGGCCTTTAGATTGGTCATATTTTGGCAGTGGGATACAGAGCCTAACTTGATCAAAATTATAATTTTCGGGGGCGTGGCTTGGACATGGCGCTGACCAGACGTGCTGCTTGAGAGCTCCGTTCCTGCACTTCCCTAACCCGCTCATAAGCACATTAATAAGCATCATTCTATCACCCTAATGGTCAGGAAATCCAAGGCCTCCACGGGGACTCCTTACTGTACACGGCAGATGTCTTCAGCCGGCTCTATCCAGAGATTTCTGACCGACGCTGCATCTGGAACATCATCTAAGATGGCGCCGCTGGAGGGGAGGCGAGATGGCTCCGGGACTTCGCTTCCAGAGGGGCTATCAACTGCGGCCGGCGTTGCTGCATCAGGTACCGCTAGTACCTTCCCCTCGAGATCGAGCTCTCAGGGGCAGTTTCCCTCCTTGCTGCATGGGATTGAGACTAGCTCTTCTGGGGCTGAGATGGCGCTGCCTGCGCGGGACTGCTCGCCACGTGGTGCCTGTCATGGCGGCCGGGTTTCTCCCTTATCCTCCCCTCATGTGCTGGGGCCTGCAATCCTGCCTTCTACTTCTCCCAGAGATATGGCTGTTCATCCCTCCTCTCATATAGGTGTTGCTGCTGTCCTAGGGGATGATTTACAGGGCCTGAGACGACAGTTATCAGCATTGCCCACTAAACAGGACATGGAGCGTTATGTAAACCGTCTGGAGACGACATATAAATCGGAAATACAATCTCTTACTACCAATTTATCTCAATTGTCCGATCAAGTACAGCGGATGGAAAGCGATGTATCCAGTATTACACAGCAACAAGTTTCTCATGCCGACCGATTAGATCAGCACTCTCAGCAGATCCACACATTATTTAATCTTGCCGAGGATCATGAGAATCGGAATCGCCGTAATAATATTCGGCTGCGGGGCATTCCTGAGGATATCTCTCCTGGTCAACTTATTCCCGCTCTACAGTCTCTGTTTAATTCTTTACTCGGGCGCCCTGCTGATGATCCTCTGGAGCTGGATAGAGCTCACAGGACACTAGGCCCGCGCAACCCGGATCCTGATAGGCCTAGAGATGTGCTATGTCGTGTCCATTTTTTTTCTCTTAAGGAGCAGATCATGAGGAAGGCCCGAGATAAAGGCGAGGTTTTATTACAGGGAGTCAAGATCCAGCTACTATCTGATTTGTCCAGGATGACTCTGGACAAGCGCCGAGTGCTACGTCCTTTGCTGGATGTCTTGAGAGAACATGAGATTTCCTATTCCTGGGGTCACCCCTTTCAGTTGCAGGTTCGCAGGAACGGGGCACTGCTGAGTGTTCGTGACCCGGGGGATGTTCCAGATTTTTGCGATGCTCTCCGTTTGCCTAGAGTCTCTTTCCCTGATTGGCCTTATGTTCCCATCCCGCCGCCGCGTCCACGATCATGCAGGCGAGGTCATTTTCCTGCTTCTCCTATGAGGCGTCATGATGGTCGGCCTGTGGAGCCGATGTGATGCCCCTCTTAATGTCTTTTAATTGCAGCCTGCTGTCGGAGACTAATTACAATGGTTATTGAGTTTATCAGCTGAAGCATATATTTGGAGTTACATATGGTCATTAAAGGTGGGTCTGCATTATGTTTCACAGGTGATTGCTGTTGGAGACCTGGAGGCTACTAATATCGGTCGATTGCCGCTAATACGCCACAATCGTGAATGTATTATTTTTATTATTTGTCTTTATTGCTAACCTGTTTGTACATTTATGCTGACAATGAATGTAGGCAGGGGTGTTCGCTGCTGGGGTTTCTTTAGGGCCCTACTAACAATGTAACTCCTTATTTAATTATTTTTTTGGGTATCTCACTAAGTGCCTTGGTTTTCCTTTCTTTTGTGTTATATCGTTATTTGCTATATAAAATTTGCCGGGTTGGGGGGTGCGGGGCGCTGGCTAGACCTTGTCCTGACACTTCTCCTCTTAGGGTTTCACTGGTTATATCCGGTGTATATTGGATTGCTTCTCCTTGATTAGATCAAAGAGTGGGTGCTTGTTTCACCCGCTTGTTTGTCCTTGTTGTCGTGTCTCCCTTCCTTGTCTGTCTTGTCCTTTTCTTCATTGATATAGCACATTTCTTGATTTACTAGACATACGTGCGTTGGAAATGGCGCAGCTGAAAGTCTGTACCTTTAATGCTAGAGGGCTTAATGTCCCGGAAAAGCGTTCGCAGATATTGTACAATATGCACAAAGAACGTGTAAATATCCTGTTTTTACAGGAGACTCATTTTCAGGTGGGCCACACTCCACAGTTTACAAATCGTTATTATCCAGTATGGTTCCACAGTGCCAACCCGGAATCCAAGTCCAAGGGCGCTAGTATTTGTATCCACAAGTCACTCTCTCATAAACTGGTAGACGTTTTGGTTGACCCGGGTGGTCGGTATGTGTTTCTTAAACTGTCCATTCGTAATAAGCTGTTCACCTTAGCTAATATGTACCTCCCCAATCAGGATCAGGCGCGAGTGTGCTGTGGGTATTTGCGGAAATTGGAGGAGTTCACGGAGGGAGTTTTGATTGTGGGCGGTGATTTTAACCTGACGTTCGATTCCAGGCTTAACACCTCCTCGGGCAGGTCTGTGGTTCCGAAGTCCCACTTGGGAGCTTTGAAAACTGTGATGCATTCCATGCAATTGATTGACGTGTGGAGGATTCTGCATCCTCAGGTAAGAGAATACACTTACTTCTCCCCGCTACACAATATGTATAGTAGACTGGACGCCTTTCTTACTAGCCACCATTTGCTTACCTGGCATCCTATTTCTGAGGTGGGCTCTATGGTTTGGTCGGATCATGCCCCTGTATTTCTGACACTTACGTTTCCTAGTTCAGTACCCAATTTCCAATCTTGGAAACTTAACGATAATTTATTGGGTGACTCAGTATGTGTGTCAGCACTTAAGGACTCACTAAAGGTTTTTTTTGAGGTACATACACGTGACACCACCCCATTACCATTACAGTGGGAGGCGCTAAAGTGTGTAGTCAGGGGAGTCCTGATCCAACATGGGGCTCGTTTGAAGCGGGAAAAAGGGGTGGCTATTACGCGACTCCTTGCTCAGATACGGGACCTTGAATCCCGTCATAAGCGAGTGCTTTCCTCACAAATATTTGCGGAACTTACTGCAGCGAGAGAAATCTTGCGTTCTCTGATAGACCAGTCACACGCTCGATTCAGGGACCGTATGCGAAAACACTCGTATGAATTTGCAGATAAATGTGGCAGGTCTCTGGCACGGATACTACATCCTCGCACCCAGGCGTCGCATATCAATAAAAATTACTTCTCCCTCGGGCGGTGAGGTTCATGATCCGGTGGGGATCACCGATTGCTTCAGACAGTATTACTCTGCATTATACAATCTTAAAGGCCATTTTCAGGATATGCAGGCGGATGCGTTGCTTGATAAAATAGACCGTTATGTGCACGACACTGCGCTGCCGTCCTTGGGGGGCGGGGAGGCTTTGGGACTTGAGGAAGATTTTTTGGAAACGGAGGTGGAGCGCGCTATCGGAGATTCCCCCTTGGGCAAAAGTCCAGGACCCGATGGGTTTAATAATAAATTCTATAAGACATTTAAGGATCAGTTGGCTCCGTTCTTGACGAAAGTTTTTAATTCAGTGTCTTCCTCGTGTCCCTTTGCACCCCAGTCCCTTGAGGTTCATATTGCCCTTTTACCAAAACCGGGCAAAGATCCGACGGCGTGCGCAAACTTCCGACCAATATCATTGATAAATGTAGACGTTAAGATTTTTGCGAAGTTATTGGCCTCTCGACTCTCGCATCTCTTACCAGATTTGGTCACAGATGACCAGGTGGGGTTTGTGCGTGGTAGAGAAGCACGGGACAACACTAACAAGACCCTCCTTTTAACATCATACTGCCAATCCCATAAGATACCGATGTGTTTACTCTCGGTCGATGCTGAAAAAACATTCGACAGGGTACATTGGGTGTTTCTCCGCAGTGTCCTGACACAGGTTGGCCTTGGCGCCATTATGGTGGATAGGATTATGGCATTATATCAAGGGCCTACGGCCCGGGTTCGAGTTAATGGGTTGTTATCTGACTCTTTGTCTATTTCTAATGGCACGGGACAGGGGTGCCCACTCTCACCTTTACTCTATGTTTTGGTCATGGAACACCTGGCCGTGGCACTGCGGAACCACCCTAATGTTAATGGTGTCTGTGTTGGCGCAAAACATCACAAACTAGCATTGTATGCCGATGATCTCATGGTATACATTACGACTCCCATGGTTTCCTTGCCATCTTTGACCGGGGAATTTGAGCGGTTTGGCCATGTGAGCAATTTCAAAGTCAACTATTCCAAATCAGAGGCATTGAATATATCTCTCGATACTGCCTTAGCCAACCATCTCGCTCGAGTTTTCCCGTTCAAATGGCAATCTAAATCTCTAAAATATCTGGGGGTGCAAATTCCCATACACCAGTCGGATTTGTTCGCTTTGAATTACACACCCATTCTGCAGCGCACCTTGAAGGATTTAATGGCTTTAATGGTTTGGGCGCATTAACGCGGTAAAAATGGACATTCTACCCAAATTTCTTTACATATTCCAAACCGTCCCTATCATAATCTCAACGAGCTTCTTCCAAATATTGCATAGGGCCATAACTAAATTTGTTTGGGGCTCCTCTAAGCCTCGTGTTCGTTTTGCTGTCCTTAGTCGGCCGAAAATGGAGGGGGGGGCAGGATTGCCGGATTTTAAACGCTACCACCAAGCTGCGTTACTGATGCGATTGGTAGACTGGTTCCGCTCAGGTGCGGGTAAGCAATGGGTGCGCATTGAGAAGGCTATGTCTCCCCTAGCACTGTCATCTCTGCCTTGGTTGTCTGCTTCTCAGCGACCTTCATCTTCTCTGCCTTCCCTCACACGTCAGTTTCTTGTAGTCTGGGAGCGGATCATTGCTACGATGGACATTGTTCATCGTCCAGGTCCTCTAACCCCGCTTTTTGATGATCCTTCCTTTCCTCCGGCGGTGGGTGTGGACACATTCCTCTGTTGGGAGAGACAGGACGGTAGTTTCTTGGCTAAGACTCTTACACCTGAGGGTACAATCTTATCACAGTCTGTGGTCTCTAAGGCCTGCCCGGGGGGACGTCCGGTTTGGTGGTCCTATTTTCAGTTGCGCTCCTATCTTTTTTCAATGGGCGACCGTTTTGCTTTGCTGCAGGATAAGACTCCTCTGGAACAATACTTGTTGCTGACTACGGCTCCCTCTCATGTACTGTCCTTTTTACACGGGATCCTTCTACCTAAATACGATTACTCTCAGCTGACATTCACTACCGCATGGGATGAGGAATTGGGGACTCGACACTCTGCTGAGGAGTGGGGCACATCTTTCTTCCTGGCGCATAAGCTGCCGACCTCGTGCTTTGCCCAGGAAAAAAATTATAAGATTCTCACTAGATGGTACCGCTGTCCTTCTTTGCTGCATAGGATATTCCCTGATGTACCGGATGAGTGCTGGAGGTGTGGGGAGGCTCCTGGAACCATGCTGCACATTTGGTGGGATTGTCCCAAACTTTGTCCCTTTTGGGGAAAGATTTTTGATCTCGGTAATAAACTTTTTCATACTGAGGTTCAGACTTCGGCCTCCATTGGTTTACTTTCCATGGTTCCGGGATCACTCTCACACCTCAAAAAGAGTGTCTTTCGGCATTTTTTGACCGCAGCAAGAACAGTGATTCCTCGTCATTGGAAATCCAGCACTGTGCCTTACCTGAAGGAATGGGTGACGGAGGTGAACGGAATTATGAGGATGGAGGATTTGATGTCTGCTGATCAGGGAAAAGCTGAGCTCTTTGTCCGCACCTGTGTGGTCTGGATTCCGGGGTGGTAATGATCTACCTCTCTGGCTGGATGGCCTCTTTTGAATACCTATATAAAGCCTACCTTTTGCGTGCTATGTCCGTATGTGTTTCCCTTTGTTGTCTTGTGTCTGTGTTAGTCTGTCGTATAATGTGCACTTATATGCAATAATTGTTATCCACCTGTGGGGACTGGCTTCCCTAAATAATGCACTAATCTTTGCTGCACTTATGGTATTATTATTTTTATTTTCATTACATTCTTATTTAGTTTTTGCTTACTGATTAGGAGGTTACCTCCTACTGCTGTTATATGTCTTTGCATATTTTATGTGATATTGAAAAGGTTATATTGCACTGCGTGTGAATTTTGCAAAAGTATGAAACCATGTATATAAGCTGTTATGTTGTGTATACTTTCAAAATAAAAAATCTTTGATAAAGAAAAAAAAAAATTATAATTTTCAGTTAATGTCCATAGTTACATTTACCAGTGTTTACCAGCAGAATTCTGAGGACAACTGTGTATTCAGACACAGTGTTATGACTTTAAACAAATTGTTCAAATGCTACTTGAAAGTTATTGAAAACGTCTATGGGAGGAGGTGGGTCCACACCTGTAAAGAACACACAGTGCTTGCACTGCTAAACAGGCCTTGTGTGACTGTATAAATTCTCTGATAACCTGCACAATGAGAAACATATTTCATGCTGCAATGGACAATAAAAGGAACCTAACACAAAATACAATATAATACCCTGGAAAGACCTTGAAAGATTAAAGCAATTTTACAAACACACATTCAGATCTATAGCCTAAAGCAAACTCTAAGATAAATCTTTCCCATTTATCTCAGTTATACTAATACATTGTACAAATGTACATAAATCTATCATCTACACAACTATTCTGTGACCGGGGCCAATCTAGGCGGCATTCTTAGCAATAATTTCCTTCAAAGAATCTTATTTATAATGTGAATTCAAATAAGTTCTCCACCCAAATGTATTTTTAGAAAATCTGATTAATAACACAAGTTGAGAAAGCAGAATGGAACAAGAATGACATAAGAGACGTCTGGTTGCTAGGCATACCCTGCATAATAGGTCCAGCCTTTAAATGGGGTTGTGAGTAGGGGCCTAGCTAAAGGGGATAAAGGTAACAATCGCACCTGGGCCCTGGTGCCTGTGCTCGTCTGTCACAAAATCGGAACCAGTATTATAAATGGCACATGGTAGAAAGCATGTTCCTAGCAACCAGTCTGTCTCAAGATACTTAGGTCTTCATCTCAAGAATGCTTTGACTCCAGTGGCGGATTAAGTAGACCATGGGCCCTGGGCTGTTATCCAAACTTGGGACCCCCTTCCTCACCGCCGCCCTGCCGCGTCGTAACTATTTTTAACACTACCTTTTTGGGCAAGCATTAACAGTGTTACGATTTCCCTTGTCACAGCGCGGTGTCCATACATACTGACAGTATCACACTGTGCAGGGACACAACCTCCTGACAAGGGGAATTCTCTATCAGTCCTGGACTGCAGAAAGACTTTTTGGGAAATACAAGGATTCCTATAATAAACATGTCTGGAGAGGTGACAGATTCTCTATAAATCTAGTGACTCACAGGTGACGACGTCTCAGATTCTAGTAGTTTTTTTCCTCTTTTCTTCTCCATCCGGTCCAGCGCTCATGACGACTTCTCCCGGACATGACTCATTTCTGCAGAATTTGACACTCAGACGTCTCCTCACTTTTCCAACATTTCCACACCTATAAACGAAAATAAAGTTATTATGGTGCCACATACTGTACCCCTAAATATAATAGCACCAAACACTGCGCGCCTGAATATAATAATACCACACACTGTAAAACACCACATACACACAGACCCTGTAGATATTACACACCCCCATAGATATCGCCATACACAGCCCCCTCTATATATCACACATCCCCCTCGTAGAGAGCGTTACACACAGCCCCCTATAGATAGTGCCATACAGCTCCCCCTGTAGAGAGCGCCACACAGCCCTCCCCCTCTTGTAAATAGCACCAAAAAGCCCCCCCTATAGAGCGCCACACACATACCACTGTGGATAGCACTACACAGCCCCCCCTTGTATATAGTGCCACACAGCGCTCCCCCTTGTATATAGTGCCACACAGCGCTCCCCCTTGTATATAGTGCCTCAAAGCGCTCCCCCTTGTATATAGTACCTCACAGTGCTCCCCCTTGTATATAGTGCCACACAGCGCTCCCCCTTGTATATAGTGCCTCACAGCGCTCCCCCTTGTATATAGTGCCACACAGCGCTCCCTCTTGTATATAGTGCCACACAGCGCTCCCCCTTGTATATAGTGCCTCAAAGCGCTCCCCCTTGTATATAGTACCTCACAGCGCTCACTCTTGTATATAGTGCCACACAGCGCTCCCCCTTGTATATAGTGCCACACAGCGCTCCCCCTTGTATATAGTGCCACAAGGTTATGTACACATTTAAAAACGTTATATTATAATTATATATATATATTAGTATGTGTGTGTATATTCATAAAGTTTGAATATAATAGTAAAAAAATAAGCTTTTTTACGTTTCAGCTATTTTTTTGGGTAATAACAGTTTTACCCTAAAATAGACCTTATATTTGTGATCATCATTGTTTACCGTAAATTTTTATATATTACATGTCTATATTAGGGTAATTGGGTCAGCGCTAGCGTTACAACAATGATTGGCGGGGGGGAACGTTTTTTTTGGGGTGGGTATTTTATGTGTATTTATTAATTAAATTTTTTTTTGCACTTTACTTTATTATTTTTTTATTACTATGGTCTGTCCCCCAAAGGTCAAAGAAGACCTTTGGGGAACTTTAGATTTTTTTTTTTTTTCTTTTACACCATGTTTTTCCACTGTAACTGGGGCTGCACAGCAGCCCCAGTTACAGGGGAAATCAGCCCTCTCATAGTGACGATTGTCACTGATAGGGCTGTGCTGGGTCTAGTAAGACCCAGCAGCAGCCTGCCACTAACGGCACCCGGCGATCATGTGACCAGTCACATGATCACCGGGAGGAATAGAGACAGCGCCGCTGCTGCTGTCTCTATTCCTTTACACAGCGTTCATTGAGCGCTGTGTAAAAAGATATCAGAGAAGACAGAAGCAGCGAAAGCGAAAGCTGCTTCTATCTTCTCTTCTCCTCAGGGTCCCCGGCAGTCACTGACTGCCGGAGACCCGACATTCAGCTGCCCGATCACGCGGGCAGCAAGTTAAAACCCGAGCCGTAGAAAGTCTATGGCTCGGGTTTTAAGGACCCGTTCCTGACCGCTGGCCGTAAAAATACAGCCAGTGGTCGGGAACCAGTTGGGCATGATAAGTCAACTAACCTAAGCGCCGGTGACCGCCCGCCTGGCTCTTCTCTTGCAGCTTTGGAGTAACAGAACAGCCGTCCGTCGCTGTTCTGTTACTCAATGGCGGCGCCCGCACTGTCAGGGAGGCGTGTCCTACCCCTGGATTCCGGCCAATTCCCTGCTCCTCCCCATCTTCGGAAGTTAGCAGCGCTAGCGCGCTGAATAGGTTTAAATGTCGATGTGCGGCCGCCCGAATCGCCCATATGATAATCCGCCACTGTTTGACTCTGAGTAAAGTAAACAGATAAGGAGTCTCTTAACCTTCAGTTCTTATAGTCGATGGACCTGGAAAACCAAAATACAGAGAAAGTTAGTTTTGAAAATTTTGTCACTGTGAAATAAAAATATTAGGGAGGACAGATTAAATGTTTTACTGATTGTGTAGCCTAAGGGTCCATGCAAAGCATTGTGCTGTGGGCCTATACAGAAGGACATGGTGTCCCTAAAGGTCCATATTAGGTAGCCATAGGCACTTCATGTGCCACTGTATGGTGCCTTTATAAGACACTGTATAATCCCATAGAGGCAATGTTTCTAGGGAAGAATACTTCGATGCTATGGTATGTGTTTGATTATGCCACAATTTTATTTCTCGGGTGTTCCATATACGCTTTTGAGAAAATACACCTTATGCCTCCATATTAAATTTGAATCAAACAGAGGTACAGTATTGGCCCATAGCAGACTATAGGCCTGGATTACAGATACGTAAAAACACAGATCCATAATACAGCTGTGTGCATAGGGCCAAAAATGGTTTTGTTTAACCCCTTAAGGACGCAGCCTAGTTTTGGCCTTAAGGCTCAGAGCCCATTTTTCAAATCTGACATATTTCACTTTATGTGGTAATAACGTCGGAATGCTTAAACCTACCCAAGCGATTCTGAGATTGTTTTCTCGTGACACATTGGGCTTCATGTTCGTGGTAAAATTTGGTCGATATATTCAGTGTTTATTGGTGAAAAATTGCAAAATGTAGAGAAAATTTTGAAAAAATTGCATTTTTCAGAATTTAAATGCATCTGCTTGTAAAACAGACGGTTAT
The DNA here is from genome assembly GCF_050947455.1 of Rhinoderma darwinii. Classification (NCBI taxonomy): domain Eukaryota; kingdom Metazoa; phylum Chordata; class Amphibia; order Anura; family Rhinodermatidae; genus Rhinoderma; species Rhinoderma darwinii. The sequence continues at coordinate 47,289,406 of NC_134696.1, read as the reverse complement.
ACCACCCAAAATAGTTACTAGTTCACATTTCCCATATGTCTACTTTAGATTGGCATCGTTTTTTGAACATTCTTTTATTTTTCTTGGACGCTACAAGGCTTAGAACATAAACAGCAATTTCTCATATTTTTAAGAAAATTTCAAAAGCCTTTTTTTTAAGGTACCTCTTGAGTTCTGAAGTGGCTTTGTGGGGCCTATGTATTAGAAACCCCCATAAAACACCCCATTATAAAACCTAGACCCCTCAAAGTATTCAAAACAGCAGTTAGAAAGTTTTTTAACCCTTCAGGCATTTCACAGGAATTAAAGCAAAGTGGAGGTGAAATTTGCAAATTTTCATTTTTCTTGCTGAATTTCAATTTTATTCATTTTTTTTTCTGTAACACAGAAGGTTTTACCAGAGAAGCACAACTAAATATGTATTGTCCAGATTCTGCAGTTTTTAGAAATGTCCCACATGTGGCCCTACTGCGCTCGTGGACTAAAACACAAGCCCTAGAAGCAAAGAAGCACCTAGTGCATTTTGAGTCCTCTTTTTTATTAGAATATATTTTAGGCAGCATGCCAGGTTTGAAGAGGTGTTGAGGTGTCAAAACAGTAGGAATCCCCCAATAGTGACCCCATTTTGGAAACTACACCCCTCAAGGAATTCATTTAGGGTTGTTGTTACCATTTTGACCGCACAGTTTTTTCACAGCACGTATTTGAATTGGGCTCTGAAATGAAAAAAATGTCATTTTTTCCAATAAAATGTCATTTGTGATCAAAATTTCTTATTTTCACAGGGAACAAAATACCCCATTTTGTTGCCCAATTTGTCCTTAGTGTGGCAATACCCCATTTGTGGTGATAAACTGCCGTTTGGGCCCATGGGAGGGCTCAGAAGGAAAGGAGCGCTATATGTTTGTTGGAGTCCAGATTTTGTTGGATTGGTTTTCGGGTGCCATGTCGCATTTGCAGAGCCTCAGAGGTATCAAAGCAATGGAAACCCGCCAGAAGTGACCCCATTTTGGAAACTACACCCCTCAAGGAATTTATTTATGGTTGTTGTTATCATTTTGACCACACAGTTTTTTCACCGCACCTATTTCAATTGGGCTGTGACATTAAAAAAATGACATTTTTTCCAATAAGATGTAATTTTTTACCAAAATTGCTTATTTTCACAGGGAACAAAATACTCAATTTTGTTGCCCAATTTCTCCTGAGTGCATCAATACCCCATTTGTGGCAATAAACTGCCGTTTGGGCCCATGGGAGGCCTCAGAAGGGAAGGAGCGCTGTGTGTTCTTTGGAGTACAGATTTTGCTGGTTTGGTTTTCGGGTGCCATGTCGCATTTGCAGAGCCCCAGAGGTATCAAAGCAATGGAAACCCACCAGAAGTGACCCCATTTTGGAAACTACACCCCTCAAGGAATTCATTTATGGGTAATGTGACCATTTAGACTCCATAGTTTCTTCACAGAACTTATTTGAATTGGGCTGGGAATTAAAAAAATATATATTTTTTCCAATAATATGTCATTTTAGCTCAAAAATTCTTATTTTCACAAGAAATAAAATACTCCATTTTGTTGCCCAATTTGTCCCGAGTGCAGCAATACCCCATTTGTGGTGATAAACTGCCGTTTGGGCCCATGGGAGGGCTCAGAAGGAAAGGAGCGCTGTGTGACCACAGTCACCAAGAAAACCATTGGTAACACATTACGCCGTAATGGATTAAAATCCTGCAGTGCCCGCAAGGTCCCCCTGCTCAAGAAGGCACATGTACAGGCCCGTCTGAAGTTTGCAAATGAACATCTGGATGATTCTGAGAGTGATTGGGAGAAGGTGCTGTGGTCAGATGAGACTAAAATTGAGCTCTTTGACATTAACTCAACTCGCCGTGTTTGGAGGAAGAGAAATGCTGCCTATGACCCAAAGAACACCGTCCCCACTGTCAAGCATGGAGGTGGAAACATTATGTTTTGGGGGTGATTCTCTGCTAAGGGCACTGGACTACTTCACCGCATCAATGGGAGAATGGATGGAGCCATGTACCGTCAAATCCTGAGTGACAACCTCCTTCCCTCCACCAGGACATTAAAAATGGCTCGTGGCTGGGTCTTCCAGCACGACAATGACCCGAAACATACAGCCAAGGCAACAAAGGAGTGGCTCAAAAAGAAGCACATTAAGGTCATGGAGTGGCCTAGCCAGTCTCCAGACCTTAATCCCATTGAAAACTTATGGAGGGAGCTGAAGATCCGAGTTGCCAAGCGACAGCCTCAAAATCTTAATGATTTACAGATGATCTGCAAAGAGGAGTGGGCCAAAATTCCATTCTAACATGTGTGCAAACCTCATTATCAACTACAAAAAACGTCTGACTGTTGTGCTTGCCAACAAGGGTTTTGCCATCAAGTATTAAGTCTTGTTTGCCAAAGGGATCAAATACTTATTTCTCTGTGCACAATGAAAATAAATATATATAATTTTGACAATGTGATTTTCAGTTTTTTTTTTTATATAATCTATCTCTCACTGGTAAAATTAACCTAGCCTAAAAATTCTAGACTGTTCATGTCTTTGACGGTGGGCAAACTTACAAAATCAGCAAGGGATCAAATACTTATTTCCTTCACTGTATATATATATATATATATATATATATATATATATATATATATATATATATACTGGACGTCAATGAAAAAACTCCATTACAATGTATTACATATAAGTAACTTACCATACTGTATATCTATTATACCTCTGCCACCATGTATGCAGGTTAACACCTTTTAATATCACTTACCACCACATTTAAAGGTGGGTTCACATGTCATTTGATCCGGTGAGTTCTTTTTTGCCTGAGCTGGACATAACTGATGGAAAAAATATTGGACTTTGTATAGCTATCTGGCATCCATATCTGGATAGAAAAACATTGTATTTCTCTATCTTGCTTATTGAGATATCCGGCATCACAACTGATGTCACTGGACACAAAAGTGACCCCACATAAAATTATGGCATCAGTTTTGTCATTAACATCCCTCCAGCATTTTTGTACAAGGAGGGAAAATAGCCAGGAAGACTGGACGTATATTAATGGACCCTAAAAGAATGCCTCATAACAACAGTGGTCTATGGGAGCCTGTTGACCAATGTTTCTGCTTGGTATATAGTTGCTACTGGTCTCCTGGCCATTTTGTGTTTAACATGTGACAAACGTGCATTGCATGATCATCACACACCACGAGTCCCAATTTAACTTGGCAATAGGTCTTATTACGCTACCATAGACACTTGCACCAGCTGAAATATCTTATGGTAGATGGAGGTTGTAAAAGCAATGAAACTTAATTTTTCTTACCCATTGTATAGGCTTATGTTCCCATAACCAAGGCATGATTTTGCATTGAACTTCCTTGTTTGTTTTCTTACATAGTATACTGTATTTAGAAATAGCATAAGAAACAAACAATACAACAGCACCATGACCAAACCCTGCTCGTATAATTATCTTTTAAGTGCTTTATAATTGTCACGATCTGGGGGTATCTGGACCCACTAGCCCGCTACGCTGTAGCTGAGTGGCAGCTGGCCAAACAACAGTCTATATCAAAGACAATGCAATGTCCTAGCACAAGAGTACCTGTAAGAGTCCAGACAGTAGCAGAGGCTTTGGCATGGATGGTTCTAGACGTGGCACATGACACCAGACGTGATGGATGATACCAGACGTGGTATATGACAGCAGGCATGGCAGATGACAGCAGAAGTGGCAGATGACAGCAGACGTGGCTGGTGATAGAAGTCTTGGCAGGTGACACCAGGCGTGGCAGATGTTAGCAGATGTGGCAGATGATACACATGACTCCAACTAAAACAACAACGCAAGGAATAGAAGGGCGGAGCCCTTTTATAGTCCAGGGGAACCTGGGGATTGGATAGGTAAATTTTAGTAAGCATGTACGCTGGCCCTTTAAAGCCGGGGATGAGCGCCCGCACCTTAACAGTCAGTCCAGGGCAGGACGGCCGCACGAGCTGGCGTCTCCTAGGAGGGAGACGCTGGCAAGAGGCCAGGAGTCTGCAGTCGCAGACCTCCGACAGCGGGGAGTGGTGGCGGTCCGCTGCCACAGCTGGAACAGTACCCCCCCTTATGCAACCACTATTTGGGTCCAGAGCGTAAGAGGAATATTTTAATGAGGGTAGGAGCATTAAGATTCTCTTCTGGCTCCCAGGATCTCTCCTCAGGACCAAACCCTTTCCAGCCCACTAAATAGAATGTCCTTCCTCCTACTCTCTTGTAGTCCAGGATCTCCTTCACCTTGAGCACATCAAAAGAACCGCTGGGAGCAACTTCAGAACTAAGAACTTTACTGTAGCGATTCAAAACCACAGTTTTAAGGAGGGACAGGTGGAAAGAGTTGGGAGGCAACCAAAGTTTATAGGATACAGGGTTTATCTGTTGCAGAACTTCGAAAAAGGAGGAACCTGGGAGTGAATTCGTGAGAAGGCGTCTTGAGACTAATGTTTCTCGAGGATAGCCAGACTCCAGGAGGAAATTGAGGAGGAACTTTTCTTTTTTTTATCAGAATGATTTTTCATGCGGTCCACTGCCTGCAGGATCGCAGACTTAGTTTGCTGTCAGATGGGCATAAAAGTCCCAAATGAAGAGTTAGCTGCCAGGACTTTAGTCATGGCTGGCACAGGAAGAGGAACTTGTGGATGTTGGCTGTACACAATGTAGAAAGGAGAAGAGGCAGTAGACTCACTTGTATGATTGTTGTAGGAGAATTGTACGAAATGACGAAGATAATTCATGAAATGTGATTGGTCCTCCCCACTTGACCATTGGACTGCGTGTGATAGGCAGAAGAGAAGTCCAGCTTAACATCTAGCAGGTTGCACAGAGCTCTCCATAACTTGGACATAAACTGTACACCCCAATCCAAGACAATATGCAGAGGAAGTCCGTGCAGATGTGAAGAATAAATAGATTTGCCAGGCAAGCAGCAGGCAGAAGGCCAGTCAATGGAATAAAATGTGCCATTTTAGAAAAACGATCCACTACTACCCAGACCGTAGTACATCCAGCTGAGGGGGGAATGTCTGTAATAATATCCATAGCGATATGTTGCCAAGGGGCATCGGGGAAAGCCAGGGGTAGGAGCAAACCAGCAGGTTTGGAGCGGGTAGATTTGTTCGAAGCACATTCGTACATGAGGAGACATAGTCCGCAAAATCTCTAGTCAGAGTGGGCCACCAGTAATGAGTCCCCAGCCAATTTGGAGTTTTGTCCCCAACAGAGAATTCACTTCCTGTCTGCAAGATGTACAAATGTTTTTCCGGGAGGAATGTGTCTAATTTGCAGAGGGTTAGCGGCAATAATCCTAGAAGGATCTATGATATATTAAGGAGTTTCCTCAGAGTCATTGGTTTCAAACGAGTGAGACAGAGCATCAGCCTTCACATTCCTGTATGCAGGACGGAAGTGGAGCAAGAATTGAAATCGGGCGAAGAACAGCGACCATCTGGCTTGGCGAGGATATAGTTGTTGTGCCGACTGTAGGTACTTGAGGTTCTTGTGATCTGTATAGATGATAATAGGGTGAATAGTCCTCCAGCAAGTGTCTCCACTCCTCTAAGGCCAACTTGACGGCCAGCAACACCCAATCCCCGATGGAATAGTTGCGCTCTGCAGAAGAGAATAATTTTGAAAAGAAGCCACCAACTTGCTTTTAGAGTTTCGTTGACATAGTAGTGCTCCAGCACCAACGAAATGTGTATACACCTCCAGAAAGAACTGCCGAGATGCATCAGGGTGATGGAGTACTGAGGCTGAAGTGAAAGTGCTCTTGAGGTTGGTAAATGCTGCCTCTGGTGAAAACCTTGGTGTTCACCCCTTTTCTTAGTGAGGGCAGAGATTGGAGCAGTCAGAGATGAGAAGTTCGGGATAAAGTGCCGTTAGAAGTTTGCAAATCTGAAGAATCATTGTATAGACCGAAGACCCTGTGGATGTGGCCACTCCAAGATGGACTTCACCTTTTCTGGATCCATTTTGAGTCCGGTCAGAGAGTTCCTCTCGAAGACATATTTTTAGAGTTTAGCATAAAGGTTATTCTCCCTTAACCGCAACTGAAGTTGTCGAACATGCTTCCGATGCGTTGTCAAATCAGGTGAGTAGATCAGGATGTCGTCCAGATAGACCACCACACAGACATACTTCAGATCCCGGAAGATGTCATTTACGAACTCCTGGAACACGGCTGGGGCATTACACAGTCCAAAGTGCATCACGAGATATTCGTAGCGACTGTCTCGGGTGTTGAATGCGGTTTTCCACTCATCACCTTGGCGGATACGGATAAAGTTATAAGCCCCGCGTAGCTTTGTGAAAACCTTGGCCCCACGAATCCTATCGAAGAGTTCTGAGATATGCAGCAAGGGGTATTTATTTTTTACCGTGATTTGGTTCAAACCTCGGTAGTCGATACATGGACGAACAGATCCATCTTTCCTCTTTACGAAGAAGAAACCAGCTCCGGCCATGGACGAAGACTTTCAGATGAACCCTCTCTCAAGGTTCTCTTTCATGTACGCAGACATGGCCAGGGTCTCCGGCAGAGAGAGGATAGACTCGTCCACGAGGGAGTGAGACGTCAGGAAGCAATTCAACAGGGCAATCATAGATGCGACTGAGAGGAAGAGTCTTTGCTTCTTTCTTGCTAAAAACATCTGCTAAATTGGCATAATGAGAGGGCAGAGCGGAGAGGGACTGAGGCAGTGGAGACAAAATAGGATGAAACTGTGGCAGACAGCGATGAAGGCACTTGGATCCCCACTGGAGGACTTCTCCGGAAATCCAGTTGAGAACCGGACCATGCAGACGAAGCCAAGGCAGGCCCAGCAGAACAGGGTTGATACCTATAGGCGAGAAAGACAATCTGTTCCGAATGAAGAACTCCAACTTGTAGTGTCAGCGGTTCACTGACGGACACAATAGGATCAGGTAATGGCAGTCCATTCACAAAGGCAATAGCCAGGGGTCTCTCCAGAGGAACCATGGGGAGATAGAATAAAATTTGCAGCTGCTCCGTAAATCCAAATAGGCAGAGGAGTGTGATATATCTCCAGTGACGATGGTTATAGGAATAGATAACTTGGGACAGGATTTGGCGTTTGGCGTCGTTCAATCTAGAGTTCTCTCTCCAACCAACCCTAGGTGCTGGAGTTTCCCGGCTTTTGTGGACATTGACGCACAAAATGACCTTTGAGGCCACAATACAGACACAAACCTGAAGAGTGTCTGCGCTGTTTCTCCTGCTCTGACAATTTGATTCTGTCCATCTGCACAGGTTCCTCTGGTGGAAGGACGGGAGCAGGTAATAGGGATCTCTGGAACGAGGGTGCCAGTCTGTAGAGACGTCTCTCTTGCCGAACCTCCTGAGCACATTCTAGGATCCTCATGTCAACTCGGGTTGCCAACAAGATAAGAGCATCCAGAGTGGAGTAGAGATCGGGAGCTGCTAGCTCGTCTTTGATGTGCGTGGACAGTCCTTGCCAATATATTGCCACCAGGGCCTCATTGTTCCATGCCAGCCCCAACGCCAGTATACAGAAGGAGATGTCATATTCTCCTACCATTGACTCCCCTTGCTTGAGGGTTAGCAGAGTGGCAGCTGCAGAGGATGTTCGACCTGGCTCTTTGAACACTGTACGAAAAGTCTCTAAATATAACGCTAGATCCGAGAATTCCAGGCCCTGCCGATCCAAGATGGGGTCTGCCCATGCCAGGGCCTTGCCTGAAGAGAAATGATGAATGCTACCTTGGCCTCATCAGAGGAGAAGAGATGAGCACGCATTGTACAATGGATGGTACATTGGTTAATGAAACCTCTACATGCTCTAGGATCTCCCTTATATCGAGGCGGTAGAGGCCGGCAAAACTGTGGATCCAGAACAGGCAGGGGGGGTAACAGGCTAGGGAAGGGCAGCAGCATCCAGAGGAGGAGAAGGAGGATGATCCAGACAGGTGATGATAGAATTTACGGCCAGTAGGAGTTGATCCTGGTGTGCTCACAGGTCATGCATATCCGTTTGCAACACCTGAAATGTCGTCTTAGGTTAGCGAGTGGGTTCCTTGGCCTGAGCATACTGCCACAATCTGCGGGACTGTGGACCCACTAGGCCGCTGACAGTGGCCGGAGACAGCAGGCGTGGCAGGTGACACCAGGCATGGTAGATGACAGCAGACATGGCAGATGATACACGTGACTCAAACTAAAGGCTCAGGTACAGTAGACAACAACAGCAGGATACAGGAAGCAGGATACAGGAATACTGGGAGGAGGATACAACTAGTGGACCGTTTGCAATACGAACATGGGTAGACAACAACAATGCTCAGGCAAGGAATGGAAGGGTGGAGCCCTTTTTATAGTCCAGGGGGATCTGGGGATTGGATAGAAAACTTTTAGTAAGCGCACCTTAAAAGTCAGTCCAGGGCAGGAAGGCCGCACGAGCTGGCATCTCCTAGGAGGGAGACGCTGGCAAGGGGCCTAAAGTCTGCTGTCGCGGACCTCCTACAGGGGGGAACGGCGGCGGTCCACGGCCGCAGCTGTAACAATAGTGTAGAAGAAAATACATTATGAACACCCTATTCATCTACTGTACATGTATGCATAATCAGTTTTTATTCGTTTTATGAAAATGACATTGAAATGTATAACAATCTTGTACCATCAATTAAGGGAAATATTCAAATAAACATTAGGCCTGATTCACATTGCGTTATATTCTTTCTGTCGGATGTATATGTTGGGGGGAGTCCCAACGTATACCTCAGACGGAAGGTAGTGACATATAGGCATACAGGGGGATACGTCGCCAAAATTCCCCGGGCAGAGCACTTGAAGCTCCTGATGTCATTGTCCATATGTAGACAGTAATGTCAGGGGCTTTCAACTACGGATTCACCGGCCAGAGTATCGCAAGCGCTCTGGCTGGAGACTCCTGTCTTTCGAAAGCCCTTGACGTCACTGTCCATATATATATATATGGACAGTGACATCAGGGGTGTAGCGAAGAGCAGGTTTGTGGACCCACTGTGGCTACTCTGCCGGATTGGCGTAGGGCCACCTCTAAGGGCGTTGTTTAAGCAGCCTCCTCGGACTTCACCCTTTAACCCCTCTACAGGGATCTGGTTTTTGCTGCGGGGAGCCTGCTAGGTCACTACCTCTTGAGGTGGCCAAACAGAATCTAGGCAGAGACAGGCAGGTGGTACCTTGGTAGTAGGCTGGTGCCGGATTACTAGAAGCATGCTGGTGCCAGATTACTGGAAGCAGGCTAGTGCTGGATTGCTGGAAGCACACTGGTGCAGGATTGCTGGAAGCACCTAGAGGGAACGGGATACCGACAGGTAACAGACTCAGGATACAAGATACCAATAGGTAACAGACTCAGGATACGGAACCTTCGCAGGGTAACACTAGGTTTGTCCAACTTTGCTCAGGCACTCGGGAAAGGGACAGTGTCACTTATAAGGAGAATTTTACTGGTGCGCGCTTTGGCCCTTTGAGAACTGGCACAAGAGCGCACCCTACGGGACTGTCCACGAGAGAAGGCAGAGAGCAGAGTGTGCCGACGTCCCTGGGAAGGAAGACGCCGGCAGGGATGCAGTCCTGCGCTTGCGGCTTCTAGTTAGAGGAGAAAGGGCTAAAACACAATGTGAATCAAGCCTTAGGCCCCATGCACATGAACGTGCTTTTGCGGCCGCAATTCCCCCAAAAATCCACGGGAGAATTGCGGCCCCATTCATTTCTATGGGGCCATGCACACGACCGTAGTTTTTGCGGTCCGTGCATGGCCCGGGAGCCCGCACCGCAGAATGAATGGACCTTGACCTTCCCCCAGCTAGCATGCAGAAAAAACGATCCAAATTTCCACTGGTGTGTATATCTCACTGGTACTTGTGGTTCCACACAGAAGTGAAACTGCAGAAATGCAACTGCTTGCTGTGTATATCCTCATACTTGATGTTCTAAATCTCCAACAAGGGAGAAAAAGGAGATAGTGCACTACCTTTTGGAAATTACAAATTCCACGACTTTATTCCATACTTACAAAAATAGATATAGATAAAAGCATAAGATAAGCTCTCGTAACACGCCAAATAATGCAACCCGACCCTGGGTTTCGCCCTTCTGGCTTTATCTATTTTTGTAAGTATGGAATAAAGTCGTGGAATTTGTAGTTTCCAAAAGGTAGTGCACTATCTCCTTTTTCTCCCTTGTTGGAGATTTAGAACATCAAGTACGAGGATATACACAGCAAGCAGTTGCATTTCTGCAGTTTCACTTCTGTGTGGAACCAGAAGTACCAGCGAGATATACACACCAGTGGAAATTTGGATCGTTTTTTCTGCATGCTAGCTGGGGGAAGGTCAAACCCTTGATGGACACTTCAGACTGTACATCTACAACCGTCTGAGCGGTAAAAAACTATCATTCTGTCTCTGTTTTTTGTGGTGTTGAGGATTTCACCTCTTTTTTACCTGCTCCGGTTGTTCATCTCCTTGTTGAGATATTTCAGTGAGTAGAGAGCTGAGTTGCATATTTGAATGAATGGACCTGTCTTATTACGGCCGTCTTCTGCGGTCCAGGCTCATTGAAAATAATGTGCATGTCCCGCGATTTGCAGGCGGCTCGCGGCTGAGACAGTCCGCAGCCGGCCGACCCGAAAATCACGGCCGTGCACATGGCTACGGTCGCGTGCATGAGGCCTTACACAGTCAGTATTTCTTTTGTACAATCTAGTAACATAAAAAATTAAACAACATAGCCGGTATACAATTCCAGTATGACGTATATGGTGACTAGAAAAATTAGAACAAGAAGAACAAAAAGGCTGGGTGAGTATGTCAGGTTAAAGATGGCTTCTCTGTTGAACATGGTAAATGGAGGCTCACATTAAAGAAGCACTCCCATGAAAATTTTTATTGGTTTGCCCAATAAAATGGGCATCTTGTACATGTATATGCTATTTGCTTGCTCACCGAGCGTCTAGTTTTCAAAACACATGCTCCGTTTGGCTCCCCCGTGATCTCTAATCTGGCTGGTCGATTCACACAGCATCTTATGTCTGGACTGGTATAATAGTAAAAAGTAGAAAAAATCCACGGCACTCATCATTCAGTAGAATTTTTATTTAGTGTTGCGGCAGGCAAATAAAGGCAGTATGGATGTGGAGCACAAACCTATGGCCGTTTCGCGTGTGCCCATGCTTTGTTAAGGCCTCGGCGTTATTGCAGACCACACCCCCTTATATACACATAGGAAAACTTTAACCCCTTCGAGACAAAGCTATTTTTTGATTTTTGATTTTAGTTTTTCACTCCCCGGATTCCAAGAGCCATACCTTTTTTCTTTTTCCGTCAATAGAGTGGTGTGAGGGCTTATTTTTTGTGGGATGAGTTGTAGTTTCTTTAGTTACCATATAGTTCCATATAATGTACTGGGAAACTGAAAAAAAATTATTTGCGGGCTGAAGTTGGAAAAACTGCAATTCCCCAATTGTTTTTTGGGTTTCGTTTTTACGGCTTTCACCGTGCAGTAAAAGCGACAACTTATCTTTATTCTGTGGCTCAATATGATTATGGTGATACCAAATTTATATAGGTTTATTTTATATTTTACTACTTTTATTGCTAATAAACTTTTGGCTTTTTTTTTAAAAAAAATTTGTGTCGCCACATTCTGAGAGCCATAACGTTTTAATTTTTTTTACCGATTGAGCAGTGTGGGGGCTTATTTTTTGCAGGACAAGCTGTAGTCTTTATCGGTACCATTATTTGGTACGTAGAACTTTTTTATGACTTTTTCTAAAAAAAATTTTTGGAGCTAAGTTGAACAAAAACATCGATTTTGCCATTTTACGTTTTTCTTTTTTACAGCGTTCACCATGTGCATTAAATAACGCTATATTGTAATAGTTTCAACTTCAGACGCAGCGATACCAACTTTGTTTACTTATTTTATTTTTTAAATTACTTCAGGGGGAAAATGGGAAAAGGGTTTTTTTTTAACTTAAATTTTTTATTTTTTCACTACTAAAAACTTTTTTTCACTTTTTTTTTTTACAAACTTTATTAACCCCCATAGGGGACTTGAACCAGCAATCGTTAGATTTCTACAGGCTTGTGTTAAGCCCTGCCACAGGCAGGGCTTAACAGAGGCAGCGTGAAGGCAGCCTTGGGGGCCTTCATTAGGCCCTGGGCTGCTATAACAACCGTCGTCACCCCCCGATCTCACTGCGGGGGGGTGATAAGCTGTCGCCCCCTCTTTTCAACGCCTCAGATGCTGCGGTCGCGATTGACCGCAGCATTTAAGGGGTTAAAAAGCCAGGAAAAGCGCAATCGCTGTTTCCGGCTGTTAATCCCGGGTGTCCGCTGTAAAATACAGCCGACATTCACAGCATATGGAGCGCGCTCCAAACATCACCCCCTGCACCTGGACAGAACAGCAAATCTGGATGCGTGAAGGGGTTAGATACAAAATAGTAAATAAGGATAAAAACAAGGTAAGATTACCATATATTGTCTGCATCAGCATAGGATGATGCAAGAGCAGCAACATAAGGGTATTTTTTTTTACACGGCCTATTTTCGGCCGTTTTTGCGTTTGCGTGTGAACATACCCTAAGGATATGTTCACACGCTAGACTAAAAAACTTCTGAAAATACGGAGCTGTTTTCAGAGAAAACAGCCTCTGATTTTTAGGCGTTTTTGAAGCTGAAAATGAAACTTCTTTTAATTTGGAGTTTCTTTTGAGGCTTCTTTTCAGGCTACTTTTGAGGCGTTTTGTGAGGCGTTAATCAAAGTGCTCAATGGAAAATTAGCTCCAAAAAACGCCTCAAGTAGTGACATGCACTTCTTTTTACAGACCGTCTTTTTACGCTCCGTTTTTTAAAACAGACGCCCCGTATGAACTAAATGCGGTTTTTCTCATTGATTTCAATGGGCAGATGTTTGTAGGCAATCAGCTTCCGTTTTTTCAGGCGTTTTTCAAGGCATAAACGCCACAAAATACGCCTGAAAACACTGCGTGTGAACATACCCTTACGGTGCATGGATACAAGTTAGAAAACAGGACTAGTGGTTACTCAGACTGCTTGGTCCTAGAGTCCTCCAACTCTTCTATTTAATTGGAGTATCATTGATTTACTCCTCTTCCACATTCATTTTAAGTTCTTTGAAAGTGGAAAATTGTTACATGATTTAATTCTTTCCAGAAAATCAGCATCCCTTAGCTCTATCTCCTAAACATTGTAGAAAAGCATTAATACTAATTGTACTAATTAAGCTTCGTTTACATGTGCATCGGGGGTTCCGTAGAGTTAGAGTTTGTACACAGAATGAATGTAGCGCAAGGCTTGCCAGTTCCAAGGTTGACTAAGTCTAGAGATAACACCAGAGTGGCAGAATTGTCAATTGTATGGCCCAGGATCTCCATAGGCTACTACATAGGACTACTGCAATGGTCAGAACCGCTAACAGTGTCACCATGATGCCTGCTCTATGTAGCGGCTCTCTGCTCTGGCTAATAGAGATGACTACTAAGCACCAAATTCATCACAGTGGTGCATGCTGCATGATCATTTTGTTGCATCCTGCATGACCTGTTAGACACTTTTCCTTACCTTATACTTTAATTGCTTTATCCTTTTGTCCCAATGTCATACAATGCGTTTTACAGATATGATGCACGGGGTAGGAGAAAACTGCCATTCAAAGCTACCTATGGACCTGTCTATGGAAAAAGCTAACTGAAGACCCCACCAAATAGGAGGGAGAGAATGGAAAATGTGCTTTCCTTAGTAAGTTCTGCAGTTATGGGTGGAAAATTGGAAAACCCATTCACCTTAATTATAGGCTTTATTAACATCTAGAGGAGAATCACAACTGGAAATGTATTTAACGTGTTATCAAAGTGAATCTGTCTCTTCAACAGGCATTGGAAGAGATTTAGAGCCATGTCCAGCAGGATTTACAAACTTCTACATACGTTCCTATACCTTCCTCCATTTTTATTGGCTTCACAAGCAATTTGATAACTACCATTGACCACAGTATTTACAATAATACCACTCGGAGTTGATCGTGAAATATCTAGGAGCATGGGCGTAACCTCTTGTCGAAGCAGCCATAGCAACTGCTATGGGGCCCAGGGGTGGGGGGCCCACTTTGGTGCAAGAAAATTGTTCTATTTTGTGGAGAACAACAAGTTGGTGGATATGTGGGTACCACAGCTCTATTATCCATAGCTTTTAATTATTACTATATATGCTGCTGTTTCAGTTTCCGGTCACTAGGTGGTGGGGGCCCATCTAATTTTTTGCTATGGGGCCCTATGAATTCTAGTTACGCCCCTGTCTAGGAGAGAAGACATTTCCCAAACTGACTTGTTGCAACGGTGGCATCCTATTACAGTACCACGCTCGAATTTAGTGACCTCCCTAGAATGACCCATTCTTTGACAAACGTTTGTAAAGGCAATTGCATGGCTAGGTGCTGGATTTTATACATCAATAAAAGGAGAGAGAAAAACATGGACCGCACATCCACTTGCTATACTTGATCTATTGCAGCTCAGCAAAATTTAAAAATGTATGAACATGAGGTTCTTAGTTAACATTTTGTTCAAAGCCCACTTGCAACTCTTAATTTTGGGCCAATAAGTCCCTATTAATAGATAATAAGGTAGTTTGGGGAAAATTTGGAACTTGTCTCCAAATTTGATTGGCTGCAGCGGTCACATGGGGTACAATGTCAACCCAGGAGGCCGGACTGCACGAAGAAGGAGGGCATTCTGGGTAAGTATGTCTGTTTGTTTTTTTCCGGCGTTGCAATTTTAAATTAAATGCTGCGAATAGGCCGCAAAAGTGGCAACACTTGGCTTTCTGTTGCGGGTTGTGCATCCCCATTGAATTCAATGGGGAAAACCTGCAGCAGAAAATCAATGAAAACGCAGCTTAAATTGACATGGAATTAAATTCCGCACCGCAGGTCAATTTATTAACGTTTACGCAGCATTGTGGAAATTACACAGCGTTTCTGCTATGTGGGAACCCAGCCTAATAGTGAGTTTTTTGATACGTTTATAGGTGCGGTTTTTACGTTTTGATGTGGAAATAGGTGTAGGTTTTATGCTGCAGATTTTTTTTAAACTAGTCAGAAACAATTCGCAAGCGAAAACAAAAGATAAATTGATATATAGCATATTTTCAAATAAACACCGCAGGTCCATTTTTGTGCAGAAAAAATCTGCGACATGTAGATGAGATTTCTTGATCTCATTTACTTTGCTGGTACTGTATTACACTGCGGATTTGCTGAGCAAAAATACCCACGACAAATTTGGACGTAATAAGTATCGATTGCATTTGGCCTAACAGAGTTTTTTTTTAACTCACCCTAAGGCCTTGTTCACACATGTTAGATTTGATACGGATTTCGATGACATACTGATGATTCTGCATCCCATGCATATGAGGTTTCCGCAACCCAGTTCACATGCTAGGAAAAATTTTCCACGTGTATTTTTGTCCGCACCATGAAAAGAAATCCAGAACAGCAATAAGTAGCATGCGACTAATTCTTGCGCGGATCCGCTACACGCTTGTGGCACATCTGCGGCAGAAATCCAAGGGAAAGCCTCTGATTTTTGCTGTGGAAAAACACATTGAACTTTAATGACAACGTAAGAATGAAGCATTAGTTCTCCTTACATCCTCGCAAGTGCTCCCCCTCCCTTAAGGCTCCCTTCGCATCGTGTTGTTGCCCTAAGTTTATCGTGTACGTCAGGAAAGCTCCTAACGTACACTATAAACAACGTAGACGATAATTCACAGGGCTCCATTATGTCCTTTTAGCCTCAGTCGGGCTGGTAGACGTCGGTATACCTTATTTTTGAAGGATGGAATAGCGTAGTAGACCATGCTATTCCATCCTGAGAGATACCACAAAAAACTGTATAACGCCACACTTTCTGTTGCCCAACCCCCGGTAATGGCTGTATGGGGCCCAGAAATTCCTGATGGCGGCCCTGTCTCTTTGGCACCACCGTTCAATGTTCTATTCCAGTCATGCCTGACAGGCACTTCTACTAGGAGGTTTCCAGACTCTATCCCAGATCTCCTCTCACACTGCCAGTCAACACAGGACCAAGGTTGCCTTTCCACTAGTGCCCTGACTCTCAAATGTTACCCACTGCCACCTTTCCAAATAACTATTTCAATAGTCCAGCCTTTTCCAGGACTACAATCACTAGGCCACATCTCAGCCCTACAGGGCAACCAGTCCACACTGTAGCTTTCCTCACAGGACCATCAAACCAGGAATATCTCTATTACTCTTCTAGGCCTCACTGCACCCTTCCACCGAGTCACCCACTTACTGGTTCCTACTTCTGGGCTCTCACATCCCCAGTAGACTTCCCAGAGCTTCCTCTCTGGCTTACAGTACTCTGCCCCATCACTCTTTTAGTGTTTTCTCGGAAGAACTCCATTGAGCCACCCTGATCCATCACCTGCCCCGGCCTGTAAAAGTCTCCCGATAGCTTACTGTTTATTCCGTGACACCTACTTCATGGCTTTGCCTGACAAAGTATCCTTACCCGCTTACTATAATCAGCAGTCTCTGCTTGCAGCTCAACCTGGGCCTGTGGCACCCCTCTGGTTTTCTATCCCTTTCCATGCCACACCGTGGGAAGCCAAGTCCACTCTGGTCACCAGTTTCTTCTGCTACTGCACTTTATCCAGCACTCCTCACTAGGTGCCAAAAACAATCCCTTATATTTACTCCCCTCTGTCCTTTCTCCTGTCAGCATGGAGGCGCAGCATATCAGCAGGGGCGTAGCTAGGTTCTCCTGCACCCGGGGCAAAGATTCAGATCGGCACCCCCCCCCCCCCAACTTATTTCCCGACATCTCCTTCCCCCTCGTCATGTTTGCTTTCCCTACCAATCAATGAGGTGTAATTTTTTTTCAACATTTTTTTTATGTAACTCGAGTATAAAAGCATTTCTACATTTTACAAGCGATATAGTTCAATAATATAATTAACATAAAAATAAATTAAAAGAAAATAAATTAAAGAGGCCACACACAGCACCCCTTATAAATAGCGCCACACAGCCCCCCTTGTAGATAGTACCACACACAGCCCGTTTTCCCCCTAGTAGATAGCGGCACACACCCTCCCTTGTAGATATTGCCACACACAGCCCGCTGCCCCTTTGTAAATAGCGCCACACTCCCCCCTCCTTGTAAATAGTGCCACATTCCCCCCCTTTTAAATAGCGCCACACTCCCCCCCCTTGTAAATAGCGCCACACTCCCCCCCATTGTAAATAGCGCAACACTCCCCCCCCCCCTCCCCCCCCCCTCCCCCCCCCCCTTGTAAATAGTGCCACACTCCCCCCCCCCTTTTAAATAGCGCCACACTCCCCCCCCTTGTACTTAGTGCCAAACTGGGAACAGACCGGTGAGTGGTAGCCTACCGCTACCACTTTCCGCTCTGCCTGGTGTGACTTATCGGAGGAGCCGAGGAGGTCATGCGGCGCAGGCAGTGGCAGAGTTCCTTCTGACTAGGGTCGGTGACAGCCAGGGCCGGCCTTAGCTTGGATGGCGCCCTGTGCGGGACTCTCTATTGCCGCCCCCTACACAAACCAAAAATTAACCACATATATGGACACGCTGGAACATATATACTGTACATACATAAAGACAGACATTTAGACATACAGGCAAATATACATACACACATCTGGAATACATACATACAGGTAAATATATAGACGTACAGACACATATACGCACACACACCGGCAGATAAATACACAGACAGGAACATATACAAATACATAAAAGACACATATATACAAGCACAAAAACATTCACAAACAGACCCATATATACACACACAGGCACATATGTACACAGCACAGATAATGTAGTAGATGTCACCTGCAGTCCTATGTAACAACACAGATAACACACTGATAACTCTCTGAGTACAGATAATGTAGTAGTGTTGCCGGCAGTCCTATGTAACACCACAGATGATGTAGATGTTACCTGCAGTCCTATGTAACACCACAGATAACACACTGATAACTCTCTGTGTACAGATAATGTAGTAGTGTTACCTGCAGTCCTGTGTAACACCACAGATAACACAGTGATAACTCTCTGAGTACAGATAATGTGGTAGATGTTGCCTGCAGTCCTATGTATCATCACAGATATCACAGTGATAACTCTCTGAGAACAGATAATGTAGTAGATGTAAGAGACAAACACATGCAGAGACACAGACAGACAGAGACACACACATACACACTGTAACATATACACATACAAAGACAGAGACACACACTGTATACACACTACACACACATAAACACACAGACACTCACCCTATCCCATTGCTGACAGGTTAGGACGGGTTGTGGGCGGAGCTCTCTCTCTGCTTCTCGGCGTGTATAACAGCAGAGCACAGAGTAGAGGCAGAGCTGGAAGGCTGCAGCACGGGAGTGGACCTGTCCCCTGACCTGAGTCATCTGACCTCATGTCACTGACGTGTGGTCAGGTGACAGGTAAGGTGACTGGACTGGTCCACTCCCTGGCTGTCACAGACCCCAGTCAGAACGCCGTAATTTCCTGGCTCTTCCTAAAGCTGCTGCAGGTGTCCGACATACGGGGCGCCTGTCAGCAGCGATCAGCTGCTCTTCGGCGCCCCCCTTCCCTACCACCTAGTTGCACCCGGGCACATGCCCCACCTGCCCCCCCTAGCTACGCCCCTGCATATCAGCATCTTTACACTTCACCTCTACCCAGTAACAGGATCTCCCTGGGCCTGCCAGACATCCCCACTTCTCGTGTCACCATTCCCCCGAAACATCATTCCTTCTATTGATGACAGCACCATGCAAGCAGCAAAGCTGAAGGGGATCACAGCCTACCCACCTTCAACGATCTGCAAAACAAAAGCAACAAATCTACAAGACAGTATCACGTCAGGTGTCCAGGCAGTCTCTCAGCAGCTTTACAGTCCCTCTTAGGGTATGTTCACACGGCCTATTTACGGACGTAATTCGGGCGTTTTTGCCCCGAATTACGTCCGAAAATAGCGCCTCAATAACGCTGACAAACATTTGCCCATTGAAAGCAATGGGCAGACGTTTGTCTGTTCACACGAGGCGTAATTTACGCGCCGCTGTCAAATGACGGCGCGTAAATAGACGCCCGCGTCAAAGAAGTGACCTGTCACTTCTTTGGCCGTAATTGGAGCCGTTATTCATTGACTCCAATGAATAGCAGCGCCAATTACGTCCGTAATTGACGCGGCGTTCAAGCGCCTGCACATGCCGGTACGGCTGAAATTACGGGGATGTTTTCAGGCTGACACATCCCCGTAATTTCAGCCGTTACGGACGCCCTCGTGTGAACATACCCTTAGGTTGGGTTCCCACAGTGCAGATTTGCTGCAGATTTTGCATCTAGAATTGGATCCAGGAGAGTAGACCTATAAGGGCTTTCTTTATATATTTCTTCTGTTTAAGTTCCGTTCCTGGTTTTGTCCAAAAAAACAAAACTGCAGCAAATCTGCACTGTGGGAACCCAACCTTAAAGTGCCAGGTAACTATATACAAACAAAGGACACATGGACAGTTCATGGGCTGCAAATGGGGAATACTTAGTTCACCCTCCTTGCACACATACTGACTGGACAACAGTACTAGACATACCATATGTGTAACCTCTGTAACTGCAAAGGGGCTCTGCAGACAAGAGGGGACACTGCTACATTAAAAGAGAAATAAAACCATCTATTAGACTGCACATAGGAGACTACACTAATCATTTCCAAATCATTAGATAAACCTTACCGTAAATTTACAGACAGTCCATAAGAATAAAAGACTTTTGGCCGGTCACCGTAATTACAAATAGATTTGTCCGTGATGATTTTTGAAGCTGGGGTCCTTATGCAGATTATTATGACCACTGATCATAAATTTAGATATTATCAGGTATAATACTTTCAAGCTAATCCTAAAAAATACTCACAGTGTAATAAAGTTGACTGGTACCTGCACAAGCGTTGCTAGAGATTACACATAATAGAGTGACTTCACTACTTGAGGCGGATAAATTACCAGCATTATTCAGGTGCTTGTATATATGTCCCCTGGTAACATAAATTGTGCATCAATTTTGTTTATTTTTAATCCTCTAATTAATATTTGTGACTACACTAATGTAAACTTGCCATACATAAATTTACAATCCCTTCAAGCAATGTATCTATACCCAATGAACAGGTTTTGCAGGTCACTCTCCCTGTTATGGTTGTGAGTCATGATGATCATATAATATGTCTCTTACCTTCAATCCTCTGTAAATTGACCAATATAGGAGTAAGTAGTGAGTAAGGGAAAGCACTGAAAAAGTAGTAAAAAACTTCAATCTCAACTTGGGAGCATGCTGTCTTTCTCACCTATGTCAGGAGGACAGCGCAAGTTAGACAAGGGCTCCCTGGACCCAGGTGTCATACATAGCCAAGTCAAACCGAGAATCCCCGGATTAAAATTAAACAAACGTTATGCATAAATGACATAATCCACCACCATACCTCCCAACCGGCCTGGATTCAGTGGGAAAGTCTGGGATTCCAGGCGTTGTCCCGCTGTCCCGGGCGGCCAGTGGTATGTCCTGGTGTCAACTGTATATGTGTCCTCAGAATGCAGATACAGTTGAATGCAATGCTGAAGCAAGGAATCGTCAGCTCCCTGCTTCAGCATTAGTACAGAGCGGAGTAGCAGAGGGAGCTCCTCCACTCATCAAGGACTCCCCTGGCACATCGCTACTTTAAGTGTTGAGCCCCAGAGACGCCTTTTGACATCACTGGCCATATATGTCGGTAATGCTCTGGCCGGGGGTTTCCGCTCCTGGAGAAGCCCCAGGCATTACTATCCATATATGGACAGTGACGTCAGGGGCTATTCCTACAGCGGAATCCCCTGCCAGAGCATTGTCGACACTCTGGCCAGGGATTCCTCTCCTAGAGGGAACCCCTAACATCACTGTCCATATATGGACAGGGGCTCCTGCTGGAGCGGAATCCCTGGACACAGCGTGGCCGATGCTCTGGCTGGGGCTTCCGCTTATAGAGAAAGCCCCAATGGTGCTATATACAGGGCGGTAGCGCTATCTACAGCAAGGTGATGCTATCTTCAAGGGGGTGTGGTACTATATACATGGGCATTGTAGCACTATATGGGCACTATGTAAAGTGGACACTGTGGCGCTATCTACATGGGCACTGTGTGTGGCACTATATACATGGGCACTGTGGCACTATCTATGTGGGCATTGGCACTCTATATGTGGGCACTGGCACTTTATAGGTGGACACTGGAACTAGGGGCAGCTAAGGGGCATCAAACTGTATGGGGGCAGCTAAGGTGGCATTATACTGTATAGGGGCAGCTATGGGGCATTATACTGTATGGGGCAGCTAAGGGGGCATTATACTGTATGGTGGCAGCTAAGGAGACATTATTCTGTATGGTGGCATCTAAGGGGGCATTATACTGTATGGGTGCACCTCAATGGGTATTATACTGTATGAAGTCATCTGTGTGGGCATTATACTGTATGGGGCAACTATGGGGGCATTATTCTGTATGGTGGCATATGTATGGGTATTATACTGTATGGGGGCATCTGTGTGGGCATTATACTGTATGGGGCAGCTATGGGGGAATTTTACTGTATGGGGTATCTGTGTGGGCATTATACTGTATGGAGGCATCTATGTGGACATTATACTGTATGGGGCAGCTACATGGGCATTATATTGTATGGGGCAGCTATTGGAGCATTCTGCTGTATGGGGACAGCTATGGGGCATTATACTCTATGAAGGAATTTGTGTGGGCATTATAATGTATGGGGGGCAATAATGGGGCATTATACTGTGTGGGGCAGTTACTTGGCATTGTACTGTGTGGGGGCAGCTATGAGGCATTACACTATGTGGGGGACAGCTATAGGGGCATTATACTGTGTGGGGGGTTTTATGGGGCATTATAATGTGGGGAGGCACTATTAGAGCATGATGCTGTGTACGGAACCGGATGTGCATGGGCGGGGATTGGATGGGATTAGGGGTGTGGCCCAAAAGGAAAAAATGCCATGCTGCGCTATGCACGCCACATGGGTTGTCCCTATTTGCGATACTTCAAAGTTGGGAGGTATGCATATCTTTTAAGCCATGTTGGCAAGTCAGAAAAACTGAGAAGGCTCACGTGATACCTCATATACAAGGCTGGAGAAATCCTTGGAGCTAGGTAGCCAATGCACCCAAAGATTAGCTTCTACCACCCAGCTTTATGGGTTGTTTTATGTTGATTTCTATAGAAGTTCTTCTAAAACAATCAACCTTGCTCTTGAAGTGATCCAACTGGCTACTACAGTCTATAGTAATTTGTCCACCTCTGTCAAAGACTCCTGATGGACTTGGGTCCACAGGGCGAGGAAGCTCATTTAAGAATGTTTACCAATACAACGGCAAATATAGTGTATGTCTTTCCTAATACTTTTCTGAACAGAAACATGGATGTGATACAACCTGGTGTTATTTACTAGCATAGTCTCTATTATTCAATGTGTGCACTTTATTGAGAGATATGGAGAATGCTACACATGAAATTCTGACAACCTACCTCCTCTGAAAACCTACAATAGTATCCCAAAAACAGAAGGATAACATGCCCAAATAGTAATATGAATATGACTTTAATAGTAGACTGTCAAAAAATACAATAATAGCAAATACAATCAAAAACGAGAGAGCAAGATGTGAGACACAGAGAACAGGTGTCTACAATATACAATATCCAGTATAAAATGAATGAGAGCCTGAGCCAAAACAGACCATGGATAATACCAATTATAACCTATCCATAATAAAATAGATAAGGTATCATAAATGGAGCAGAGCACTAATGCATGCCAATCAATGACCAAGTATGTCTAGCTGCGTATAACATATGAGGAGGTAACTCCACAAAATGAAATGGATATACCCAGATAGCAATACCTAGTCAAGGATATACAGATGCAGCCTGAAGCCCAAAAGCTGGACATAAATAATGTACGAAAAAATACTGAGAGCTAAAAGGTTAATGCATACCCTTGGTCATGATGGATACAAAGAAATAGGAATCGAAACCAGAAGAGATAGGGACACTACAAAAGAACGCCTCAACGCACGTTTCGCCTGCGGCTTTGTCAGGAGGCTAGTGAAATTAAAACAACCAGGGTATTTATATGGAGCGAATGGTGCGTCAGTAATCAGAAAATCTAAAAACAGCTGAAAGCGACGGCGCAGCCCTGTCAAGATGAACACGCCCACTCTGCAATCAGTGCGATGACCGGACATGATGACATGATATGTCACCTACCTACTCTGAGCAGTAGCGTAGCTACAGGGGTCGTAACGGTCGCAGTTGCGACTGGGCCTCTAAGCCTGGGGGGCCCACAGTGGAGTAGAAGGATCTTCTTCACCCTTCGTGGGAACGGGGATAGGAAAGTAATTATGTTATTATTTTCTATTAGGTACATATGGGAGCATTATGCTGGGTATGGGAGGGGGACTCAAATGGTAGCTGCTGACAGAGCATTATACTGTATGGGCGGGGCATTATACTGTATGGGGCAGCTATGAGGGCATTATACTGTCTGGGGCAGCTATGAGGGGCATTATACTGTATGGGGGGCATTATACTGTATGGGGCAGCTATGAGAGGCATTATACTGTATGGGGGCATTATACTGTATGGGCAGCTAGGGGGGCATTATACTGTATGGGGGCATTATATTGTATGGTGGCAGCTAAGGAGACATTATTCTGTATGGTGGCATCTAAGGGGGCATTATACTGAATGGGTGCACCTCAATGGGTATTATACTGTATGAAGTCATCTGTGTGGGCATTATACTGAATGGGGCAACTATGGGGGCATTATTCTGTATGGGGGCATATGTATGGGTATTATACTGTATGGGGGCATCTGTGTGGGCATTGTACTGTACGGGGCAGCTATGGGGGAATTTTACTGTATGGGGCATCTGTGTGGGCATTATACTGTATGGGGGCATCTATGTGGACATTATACTATATGGGGCAGCTACATGGGCATTATATTGTATGGGGCAGCTATGGGAGCATTCTGCTGTATGGGGACAGCTATGGGGCATTATACGCTATGAAGGAATTTGTGTGGGCATTATAATGTATGGGGGGCATCAATGGGGCATTATACTGTGTGGGGCAGGTACTTGGCATTGTACTGTGTGGGGGTAGCTATGAGGCATTATACTATGTGGGGGACAGCTATAGGGGCATTATACTGTGTGGGGGTTTTATGGGGCATTATAATGTGGGGAGGCACTATTAAAGCATGATGCTGTGTGCGGAACCGGATGTGCATGGGCAGGGATTGGATGGGATTAGGGGTGTGGCCCAAAAGGAAAAAATGCCATGCTGCGCTATGCACGCCACATGGGTTGTCCCTATTTGCGATACTTCAAAGTTGGGAGGTATGCATATCTTTTAAGCCATGTTGGCAAGTCTGAAAAACTGAGAAGGCTCACGTGATACCTCATATACAAGGCTGGAGAAATCCTTGGAGCTAGGTAGCCAATGCACCCAAAGATTAGCTTCTACCACCCAGCTTTATGGGTTGTTTTATGTTGATTTCTATAGAAGTTCTTCTAAAACAATC
Organism: Rhinoderma darwinii; assembly: GCF_050947455.1. Taxonomy (NCBI): domain Eukaryota; kingdom Metazoa; phylum Chordata; class Amphibia; order Anura; family Rhinodermatidae; genus Rhinoderma; species Rhinoderma darwinii. The sequence continues at coordinate 47,264,564 of NC_134696.1, read as the reverse complement.
AAACTTGCTCTTGAAGTGATCCAACTGGCTACTACAGTCTATAGTAATTTGTCCACCTCTGTCAAAGACTCCTGATGGACTTGGGTCCACAGGGCGAGGAAGCTCATTTAAGAATGTTTACCAATACAACGGCAAATATAGTGTATGTCTTTCCTAATACTTTTCTGAACAGAAACATGGATGTGATACAACCTGGTGTTATTTACTAGCATAGTCTCTATTATTCAATGTGTGCACTTTATTGAGAGATATGGAGAATGCTACACATGAAATTCTGACAACCTACCTCCTCTGAAAACCTACAATAGTATCCCAAAAACAGAAGGATAACATGCCCAAATAGTAATATGAATATGACTTTAATAGTAGACTGTCAAAAAATACAATAATAGCAAATACAATCAAAAACGAGAGAGCAAGATGTGAGACACAGAGAACAGGTGTCTACAATATACAATATCCAGTATAAAATGAATGAGAGCCTGAGCCAAAACAGACCATGGATAATACCAATTATAACCTATCCATAATAAAATAGATAAGGTATCATAAATGGAGCAGAGCACTAATGCATGCCAATCAATGACCAAGTATGTCTAGCTGCGTATAACATGTGAGGAGGTAACCCCACAAAATGAAATGGATATACCCAGATAGCAATACCTAGTCAAGGATATACAGATGCAGCCTGAAGCCCAAAAGCTGGACATAAATAATGTACGAAAAAATACTGAGAGCTAAAAGGTTAATGCATACCCTTGGTCATGATGGATACAAAGAAATAGGAATCGAAACCAGAAGAGATAGGGACACTACAAAAGAACGCCTCAACGCACGTTTCGCCTGCGGCTTTGTCAGGAGGCTAGTGAAATTAAAACAACCAGGGTATTTATATGGAGCGAATGGTGAGTCAGTAATCAGAAAATCTAAAAACAGCTGAAAGCGAAGGCGCAGCCCTGTCAAGATGAACACGCCCACTCTGCAATCAGTGCGATGACCGGACATGATGACATGAAATGTCACCTACCTACTCTAAGCAGTAGCGTAGCTACAGGGGTCGTAACGGTCGCAGTTGCGACTGGGCCTCTAAGCCTGGGGGGCCCACAGAGGAGTAGAAGGATCTTCTTCACCCTTCGTGGGAACGTGGATAGGTAAGTAATTATGTTATTATTTTCTATTAGGTACATATGGGAGCATTATGCTGGGTATGGGAGGGGGACTCAAATGGTAGCTGCTGACAGAGCATTATACTGTATAGGCGGGGCATTATACTGTATGGGGCAGCTATGGGGGCATTATACTGTATGGGGCAGCTATGAGGGGCATTATACTGTATGGGGGGCATTATACTGTATGGGGCAGCTATGAGAGGCATTATACTGTATGGGGGCATTATACTGTATGGGCAGCTAGGGGGGCATTATACTGTATGGGGGCATTATATTGTATGGGACAGCTATGGGGGGCATTATACTGTATGGGGACATTATACTGCATGGGGTAGTGGGGCATTATACTGTATGGGGCATTATACTGTATGGTCCAGCTATGGGGAAGATTATACTGTATGGACAGCTATGGGGGGCATTATACTGTATGGGGGGCATTATACTGTATGGGGAAGCTATGGGAGCATTATAATGTATGGGGGCATTATGCTGTATGGGGCAGCTATGGGGGCATTATACTGTATCAGGCAGCTATGTGGGACATTATGCTGATAGAGACAGCTATGTGGGGCATTATACTGTATGGGGCATTATACTGTATGGGGCAGCTATGGGGACATTATACTGTATGGGGGAATTATGGTGTATGGGGCAGCTATGGGGCATTATACTTTATGGGGCAGCTATGGGTGACAATATACTGTGGGGGCAGGTATGGGGGCCTTATACTGTGTGGGGCAGTTATGGAGAGCATTATACTGTATGGGGAAGCTATGGGGGGCAATATACTGTGTGGTGGCATTATACTGTGGGGGCAGCTATTGGGAGGCATTATACTATGGGGCATTTATGGCTGGCAATATACTATGGGGGCATTATACTGTTGGGGCAGTATACTGTGGAGGCAGCTATGGGTAGCATTATACTGTGGTAGTCAGATATGGGAAGCATTATACTGTGTGGGGGCAGCTATGGGAGCACTAAACTGTGTGGGGGCTGCTACGGGGGCATCATACTGTGTGGGGGCAGCTATGGGGGGCACTAAACTGTGTGGGGGCAGCTACAGGGGCATCATACTGTGTGGGGCAGCTACGGGGGCATCATACTGTGTGGGGCAGCTATGGGGGGCATTGTACTGTGTGGGGGCAGCTATGGGGAGCCTTATATTGAGGAGGCAGCTCTTGGGGGCATTATACTGTGGAGGCATCCATGTGGTCTGTCGGGCAAGGTGGCTGGTCATAGGCATGCGCAGGGGTCTGATGGTGTTGGGGAGGGGTAGGGTTGCCCAAGCTAAATTCTTGCACCTGGGCCCATGAGTCTTTAGCTACGCCCCTGACTCTGAGGTATGCATTGGGGGAAACAATACAATTCACAAACATTGCAGATCTAAAGAGTTAAAAGACAATATCAGCTTTACTTCATCTGCATGTGTAGGTTATGGGATTTGGGTTACATAGTAATGTACAAATCCCAACTCTATTACTCAAGAACGCTACTTTGTCAATAATGCTCACAGCTATTTGATTCTATAAAACACAAAGGGGTTTTTCTGCCACAGATTTATATGAGGAGGTCCATCTCTTGTACCCCGACCTACTGGGAGCACATTTTTCTGCTATATGAGATGACCGCTGACCATAGCATCCAGATGAGATTGAAAGAAGATGTGCCTATAGGTTAAAAAAAGGTCCTATGATTTCTGTGGGAAGATCGCATTAGTGAAGTCTGTGACCTCTGACCACCGCTGATCTTCAGAATGGAAAGGCTCAAACCCGTCTGGCACAATTTCTGTTACTCCAAATTTGATACAACATTCTCAATACACTATTATTGATTTAAATGGACCTTTGCTTAGGAAGTTGTGTCAGATTTTCAGTAACATTGTCAAAAGGATTGGAGCATTGTATAGAGATCTTCACAGAGTTACCAATAGACATACAGATTTGAGCGCCACCATGTAGCCACAGCCATACTCATGCCAATGGGTCAAAAGTAAACAAACGCTATGTGTAAATGATACACTCCAAATCTCAATTAGACCTAGGCAGCACAGTGTATGTTAATAGCCTTGGGGGGTACTTTGATGTGACCTTGCACTTCCCTCCGGTAGCTTGTCTGAGTCCTGTTGGGAATGGAATATTTTAATCTACCATTCAACTACTTTAACCCCTTAACTACCGCAGTATAGTGTTTTTACATTGGCTGTTCAGGGGACTTCATTTAATGCCCCGCCTTTCTACAGCGGCACTTCAGAAGAAGATTGCAGCACCATGTGCTATACAATCCCTGGTCCAGGCTGTTGCTAACAGCCTTGGACACAGGGCACTGATCGTTCAAACCCTTTAAAGGGTAACTAAACATTCAACAAACTTCTGACATGTCATAGTGACATGTCGGCAGTTTTGATTGGTGGGGGTCCGTGTACTGAGACCCCCACCAATCGCTAAAAAGGAAGCGGCAGAAGCGCTCCTGTGAGCGCTCAGTCGCTTCCTTTCTGTTCGTCTTTTTCCGGAAATCGATGTAGCGGTGTATGGGCTCAATAGAAAGTCTATAAGCCCGTACACCGATACATCGGCTTTCTGGAAAAAGCCGAACAGAAGGGAAGCGGCTGAGCGCTCACATGAGCGCTTCTGCTGCTTCCTTTTTAGCGATTGTCACTATGACATGTCAGAAGTTTGTTGAATGTTTAGTTACCCCATAAGGGGATAAACTAGTATAACCTTACCAGTAATATGAGTTTATTTTAGCCTACTTTTCCGTAATGTTGATGAATCCAACAGTGGAGAACTTGAAAATCCTCACAGCCCTGGATGTTGTTATTGGAATCTTCCTGAGATTAAAAAGAGGATTTCCCATGATAACAATGTTTAAATTAATTCTGTTTTAGCAATCATCTAATATATCCTCTAATACTGACTATGACTGGAGCCTTACCTGACAATTACTATAATAGAATTTATCAGGGGCTTACACTGACACTAAAGTGTATGTGGGCCCTTATCACTTCAATACCGACAAAGAAACACAATACTATAATATTTGTCACTCATATTCATGCCAACCACAACCACTAAACTACGGCCAGTGGTGCTGTCATGCTTCAACCCTGGCACAGCTGAGCAAGACCCAAGCTACCCACAAATGGCCCTTTCTGCAGCTCAGCCAGGCCCCATGCTGAATTCCACAGCTACAACAACGCAATTGTGACAGGCGCCTTTCCCTTGGGGCCCCTGTTCAGACGGTATGTCCAGTCCTGATTTTGATTGATTGTACATGAAATGTATGTAGTCAAGTGCCCAGATAGGTTTTCCTTGAAGAAGCCATAGGGTCCTCCTTAGGGTTTGTTAAAGGAAAAGAGATTTATTGCTAGAAGAATTAGTATATCTCACATTCCTGTATAAGATTCAATCAATTATGTGCCTCAGGTTGTCATTTAGCTCAATAATTTGTATTAAATGTAGACAGTTCTAGCATAGGGCAAAGCAAACCGGACAGACAGGTTTTTTCATATTTGACGCAAATAAAAGAATTGCAAAGGTTTGACATAGGCCACATAGTTTGGAACTTTCACTCTTCACCTTGCATTACCCTTTATAAAACGATTTTACTTGTAGATAACATTTCCAGCCAACAGTCTTTTTAATACATCCTGTTATTACCACATTCAGCCATTTCAAACCTTAAATTATCCACCAGGGAGAAGGAGCAGGGAGGGAACTGTACCACCCTATTCTTGAAAGCCCCTATAATTTACAGGAGCTTTGGAGGAGAGGCTTCTCCTATCATACTATTGCATCAGTCACAGGACCACCTATTCTTCCTTCTGCCTCTTCCCGGTTAAAAGGTCTAATGGGCGATCCTGCATCATTGGAGGCATACTTTAATTGTATGAATAAGGACTTATTTTTTTATATGTGAAATAACCTAAAAGGGTAGAGTAGATGACTTAAAACTATCTTCTGCTGAATCTTTGTACTGCTCTGACTGCTGGGCTAGTCCAACCTTGTTTAGCTTAAAGCAACTGGACCCACTGTGATCACCATATTTGAAGGGAGAAGGGGTTGTCTATGCTGGATAACAAAATGAATAAGTTAAGTTACCCTCAAATACTTATAGTACTTCAAGCAGGTTAAAGAAAGAATGTCATCTACTTATGGAAATCCATAACAGAGAGTTAGTCTGCTTTTGAGAAATTGCTCTGATTATCCAAGTGGGAAGTGCAACAAAGAAGTCTATGGGATATTGTGTGAGACTTCTTAGAGCTTTTCGCATAACACAGTAAGTCTATGTCTCATACAGACAGTCCGTGAGTTTTGCTCAGCGTGAGTCCGCTGAAAAAAACTCACGACATGTCCTATATTTGTGCGCTGTTCGCGCATCACGCACCCATTGGGTGCGTGAAAATCACGCAGGTCACACGGAAGCACTTCCGTGCGAACAGCGTGATTCGCGCAACAGCTGTCAAACTCTGAATGTAAACAAACATCCAAACGGAGTGTCATAATGATGGCGGCTGCGCGAAAATCACGCAGCCACGCATCATATGGTGATGACACACAGAGCTGTTAAGTGCCTTTTGCGTGCGCAAAACGCCGCCTTTTTTGCGTGCGCAAAACGCACACGCTCGTGTAAACCAGGCCTTAGGCTAACCCCTATAGAAATGGCATGTACCACCACACTTAGCTGGATTGTAAAATATTACTTGAAAAGATGACAACCTGAGCAGGTAATTGGCAAATCACATTTAATGCTGATAAATGTAAAGTAATGCATCTAGACCGCAGTAACAATATGGATGGGTATACTGTATATTAAATGAAATACAAATGGGGATAACAGAGAAAGAGAATGTTCTCCGTATACTATTAAACAATAAGCTAAGCAATGCCAAGTCAATGCCAAGCAGCAGCCGTTAAAGCAAATACAATTTTTTGGTGCATAAAAAAAAAAAGATAAAACTCATGGGTTTCGGCTGTAAAAAGTATATAGGGGCATTGCCATTAATAAACGGAATCAGAGCTTTCAATTATAATAAAAGGCTGAAAGAATTGGGTTCACTAAGCTTGCAAAAACATGCATTAGAGGTGATTTTAGTAATACCTTATTTATAAATATATATATAAGGTCAAAGAATTGTCACATGAATTATTGATTCGAAGGACTATGCAATGCACCGTGGGACATTATTTGCACATGGCGGAAAGGGTTCTTTACAGTAGAGGTAGTCAAATTTGAAAATAACCTTACACAAGAGGTAGTAATGGCAAAAACAATTAGGAATTCATACAAAGAGCTAGATATTTATCTCATAACTAATGTTATTGAGCGTTATAATTAATAAGCGGAAGAATTATGTTAAATTAATCCAGGGACATCATCTACCTTTGTGGGATCAGTAAGAGATTATTGTTTGCATTGTGGGCAAATTTGGCAACATTAAAATTGATTGATACAGTATGCATATTTTTCAACCTAATAAACGTGTAACTATGCACTGTATAGTGAAAAGTCTCGATGTTGATATGTATTGGACCAGAAGTAAATCTGACAGACAGGTTCAATGTGGCTAAATGTTAAGTAACGCAACTGATACTAATAATTTACATGCATCTCATGTCATAGGGGGAGCTACACTGGGAGAGTCACTTGTTGAGAAGGATCTGGATGTACTTGTAAATCATAAACTAAATAACAGCATGCAATGTCAATCAGCTGCATCTAAGGCCAGAAATATATTGTCGTCTATTAAAAGAGGCATGGACTCGCGGGAGAGGGATGTAATATTACCACTTTACAAAGCATTAGTGCGGCCTCATCTAGAATATGCAGCTCGAGATCATAGAAAGAATACACTTTACATGCATTTTACAACACAATGTTGAGGCTGAAACAGTTGTAAATCTGTCCCAGTATATATACTGGTATTTGTTCTCTGATGTTTCTCGTCTGACATGCCAACGTCCATCCGTTCGATGAAGCAGAAAACGTGAGGCATCGGAGAAGGCAACCCTTTGCCAATCATCGGTGGTCCAACTCCGATACTGCCGTGCAAAGTGAAGCCTTTTTTTCCAGTGCTCCTTTGTTAGCATAGGAGCAGTGACCATCCGTCCGTCTGCTTCGGAGCCCCATACGCAGTAGGGTTAGCTGAACTGTTGTTTTAGACACACGTCTGGTATCCTCCTGGTTGATTTTCACGGTGACCTCCACTGTAGCGTGTCGTTCGGCCCTCACGCACCTCCACATCAATGGCGCATGGTGCTCCGCAGTTTCCACATCGGTTATTCTCAATGGTGCCATTTGTCAACTCACGAACCACTTTCACCACAGCAGCACGCGAACAGTTCACAAACTGCACCATTTACGAAATATTGCCACCCCTGGCCCAAATACAATCATGCCTTTTTGCAACTCTGACAAATCGCCCATTTGACCCATGGCAACAATGAGTGATATGTGTTCAGACAGCCTATCGCACACCTTATATACCCACCAAGCCAGCCCACGACACATCACTTACTTCATGGGCTAAGCGCTGCCAACGTCAAAAGTAGGAGGTGGTCATAATAATGTGACTTGACTGTGTGTGTATGTATATATATATATATATATATATATATATATATATATATATGTATAAAAGTATCTCCAGTAACTCCTGTTCATGTCATGACCACGGCGGCCATTAATCAGCACACAGTGTTTATTGGAGCTCTATTCTCCCAGTAGGTGAGGCTCTCAGATGTGGATATGCCATATATGTGTAAAATGGGAATAAAGTTAAACATGGGATTTTGGAAGCCCCAGGGAAATTGTCCCATTTGCCCTCATTCCCATGTGGACGCTAATGTATTACGTTTATGTATATAACATGTGTGGTGTAGTATTTTTGAGTTAGGTCTAGGGATAGAGTTTGTGGGTTTTTTGTTTCTTAAACTAAATTTTATTCCCATAAACACATTCCATACAGATGTATCACTACCTTGAATCAACAATGATAACAATTTTGACAGAAGACTCTGATAAAGCATATTTATAAAGTAGTATGCAGGCTAGTAAATCAACGTCAGTGTTTGAATTATCATTGTCACCAAAAATTTCCGTTTTACCCAGCAAGATCCTGGAGCTAAATGAAATATGTCTTATTAAAAACCGGCTACATGAGTTTTTAGACCTTTTTACATCACATTTCTACATTTTCCACCTTGTGCTCATTTATTATACTGAAAGGCAATTATACAGTGGTTTAAAGAGCATAGCTAGCCTGCAAGTCAAAGAGGTTATTTGACACAGCAGCACAAAGTATTTCAGGGCGTTCCTGATATTCCCTGTTTTTTTTAGAAAATCAAAGATTTGCGGTTGCTTCTTTGATGCTACTAGAAAGGGTGCACCATGAGGCAAGGTACACCCCAGTTTCACTTCCCTGGCAGAATTTTGTCAAATATACATCTCTGTTTCCCATCTTCTATTTGGGGAGTGGGGTGGCACCATTTTACTTTTTGCCTCAGGCTCCATACCATTTTGTTGCTTTATGTAACACAGAACTTGTGCTCTATTGACTATTATAAAATAACTATAATGCATTATGTGTAGCCTCTTTTCTATGGTATTTCTATGGCTATCGGGTTCCCTAGGCAATGCACATATTTCAAAGTTCTGTAAGGGTAAGGCCACACGGAGCGGCCCTGACATGGTCGCAACGCGGCTAACAACCGCGCCATCACCATGTTCGGTGCGGCTGTCAAACAGCCTGTTAGTTGCCGCACGTTAACGCGGGTAAACCGTCCCTTTATCTGCAAAATCGTGCGGCCATGAATTAATACACCCTTTACGGCCGCACGATTTTACAAATTACAACAACTTACCCCCTATTCATTCTCTGTGGCAGCGCCGGAAAAAGCCGAACACTGCACTCGGCTATCTCCGGTGCTCACATAGAGAATGAATGGAGCGGCAGAGCGCATGCGCATGTCACCGGAATACCCCTTAACTAGGATATACATAGTGCCAGCGCGGTTCTTGGCCGCATTGCAACCGTGTCAGGGCCGCTTCGTATATAAATGGGGGAAACTCCCTGACTACACGCTGCAGAATATGTTGGTGCTATAGAAGGAACAGGAATAAATAAATAATAGATTGCTGTTGACAGATCATGTTATATGCCTTTAGCTTGCACACTGATCATTTGTATGATTTTACCATTTAACCATTTAACCAGGGGCGTAACTATTAAAGACTGAGCCCCATAGCAAACTTTTGACTGGGCCCCCCTCTCCTGCAACCAACACCCTGCCCTTCCGACAATGAACATTTATCAGTTCTGTGTGCAATGTAATAATACAGCTAGACCACCAGTGTACTCAATATTAATCTTTAGTTACAGGGTTACAAAAATTGTAACAAACAGTTAAGCACGGATATTATAACATTTGTTATCACTTAAGGGCTAGTCACACAGAGTATTTTAGTGCCCAAAAACGCCTGAAATCCCCAACCACTGATTTCGATGGGAGGCGGAGGTGTTTTTGCACGCAAACGGGAAATAGAAGCGACATGCCATTTCTTCAGGCGTTTCCGTCTCTGACCTCCCATTGACATTGTCAATAGGAGGCTGAGAAAGTGGTTTTCGCTGCGTTTTTGCCCACGGTGCCCAATGGCCGCAACCGAAAATCGGCACAAAAAAAACAGCAAAAAACTTGGCAAAGAGAGTGCAGGCAGGTCAAAATCTGCCTCAAAATCCCTTCCATTTTCCGTCTGCAAAAAAACTCAGTGTGAACAGAGCCTAATCATGTTATTTCACAGTCATAATAGTTATTAATAAAACTGACCCGAAACTTAAAGCACCAGGACACACCCCTGTAGATAGTGCCACACGGCCCGCTGTAGATAGTGCTACATACCCCCTCTTGCAGAAAGTGCCCCCCTTGTAAATAGTGCCACACACAACCCTCTTCGTAGATAGTGCCACACACAACCCGTCTTGTACATGGTGCCACATACCCCTCCTTGTAGATAGTGCCACACACAACCCCCTTTGTAGATAGTGCCACAACCAAGCCCACTTGTTCATAGTGCCACATAACCCCCCTTGTAGATAGTGCAACACACAACACTTCTTGTAGATAGTGCCACATACCCCCTAGTGTAGATAGTGCCACAGATGCCCCCTTGTAGATAGTACCACATAGCCCCCTTGTAGATAGTGCCACATAGACCCCCTTGTAGATAGTGCCACACAGCCCCCCTTGTAGGTAGTGCCACAACCCCCCTTGTAGATAGTGCCACATTCCCCCTTATAGATATTGCAACATAGCCCCTCCCCAATTTAGATAGTGCCACATAGCCCCTCCCCCATTGTAGATGCCTGGTGCTAGCGACGCTACCGGGAAAGAGGGGGCCTGTGTTGCCTGGTCCGGCACATAATAATGTGTCCAGCCAGGTGGCACGGACCCCCTCATGCCGCGGGCCCCGTAGCAGCTGCTCATGCCAGTAGTGTCTGGTAGCACTTCACCCCTCTACCTTTGTTTTTTATAAATGTTTTTATTTGGTTTCAACTAATTTTAAGTATACCAAGAGGAGGGAAGGGGGAAGGGGAACAGAGAAGGAGGCATAACACAAATCAACTTTGGTATTGTACATCTACATATCCAATACATAGTCGGACATCACATGCAGTTAGACCAGCAGATTCGTAAGGTCCAAATATAAGCATTACAATATTTAATCAGAAATATATGTAGATGCGTTCAACATATGCAACCTAGAAATGAGATCTGTGAGTCATTAAGGTAGATATTGACAACGGGGGAGAGGGAGAGGGACTTCTCTTATAGAGGAAGATGCGCGAGTCACTTTAGGCAGGCGAAAGGCTCAATCATTAGAGTAGTATAGTGTAGGCAATTGCACAACCGTTCAACAAAGGGTAATTGGTGGAGCACCAGCTACCGACTGTTCAAGATACCATTGGGTATACTGAAAGCAGGTGTTAAGTTTCTGTTTTATCCTGGGTGGGAGCGTGTCAATAAAGGCTTCCCATAAGGAAAAACATTTTTTAACTCTCGCTTCTTTGTGCACCAAGTCCTTCCTGAAAATATGAGAAAGCTTTTCCAAAAACATTTTCAGGGGTGGTGCCTGAAACGAAAGCCATTCCTGTAGTATGGTCTTATGGGCTGCGCTAGAAACTATAATAGTAATTTTTTTGCGTTTGAAGAGTACGGAGGAGTGCAAAATATCAAAAATTGCCCAAGAAGGGGAGAGCGGCACAAAAAGTGTTGTAATGTAAAGGCTTCAACTCTTTTCCAAAATTGGCGGATAATGGGGCAGCCCCAAAAACAGTGATAGAGGTCAGCGTTCATTTCAGAACATTTGGGGCAAGCTGATGTGGGAATTCTGCCCATAAAGAAGTTTCTCATTGGGGATATGTAGGCCCTATGGAGAAACTTCAGTGCCATATCCCAGTGCTGACGGAAGAAATCTCGATGCAGTGTATAAACTATCCATAATATCTTTGATGGACAGTGTGGGGAAATGTTGTAGCCAGGAATGTGCACCTGTTGCGGGGGTAATGTAATCAAAAGGAGATCTCAGTAAATTATAATACTACGTTATTGTTCCCTTGGTATTTTTAGTTTTGAGAATTAGGTTAACCACCTGTGAGGGATCAGGGGAGATCTGGTGTATGATTTTTCTAACGTAACTAGAAGCCTGAAAGAATGGAAAGAGCGCCTGAGAGGAGAAATGGAATTTGTCTTAAAATTACCCAAATGTCAGTGGACGGAAGGCGTCCGTCCGCAACAGATCGGAGATGCATCTCACACCCCCCCCTTCCAGCGAGTAAATATTCCAGCAGGATGTCCGTGTTGAAAATCAGGGTTACCTACAAATGGCAGTAATAGTGAAGCATGGGGAGTCAAATTGACTCTCTTGCGCACAATCTGCCATGTCTTGATGACTGAGGAGAGGGTTAAGGCGCACCTCGTCTGTCAGGCTGTCACTAGGGGCATGCAGGATGTATAATAAAGACTGGGGTTTGGCAAATTGCACCTCCACAAGAGGTTTCGGAGTAGTGCGAGGTGTTGTGTGTCCAATCTACCACAATTCTTAGATTAGATTCCAGGTTATAATCTCGGATGTTTGGAAAGTTAATGCCGCCATTGAATTTTGTTTGCTGGAGGACCCTCATGGCTATCGTAGGTCGATCATTGCTTCAAATAAATTTTCTGTAGAGGGCCATGATTACCTTTTCGTCTTTAGGTTTTAAATATATGGGAAGGGATTGCATCGAGTATAGGAGTTTTGGAAAGACCACAGATTTTATTAGGGAGAGGGTGGAAATTTGCCAAATGTGGTAGAGGTGTTTTAGATGGTCTATATATGCATTTCTGTTATCGGCGTATAATTTTTGCGGGTTTTGCAGGTTTTTTGTAAGGGTTGTCCCTAAATAGGTGATGTGAGATCTCGACCATTTGAGTGGCAGTCTCGCAGACCAGGAAGGCGGAGATGGGCCCTTAAGGCAGAGGCGTAGCTAGGTTCTCCAGCACCCGAGGCAAAGATTCAGTTTAGCGCCCCCTCCCCAACCTCTTTCCCGACATCTCCTTCCCCCTCGCCATGCTTGTTTTCTCTACCAATCAATGACGTGTCATTTCTTTTCCACATTTCTTTTTATGTAACTCTAGCATAAAAACATTTGTACATTTTACAAGCAATATAGTGCTATACACAACACCAGAACCAGGCTCAGTACATATATACAGCCCCAGAACCAAGCTCATTACATATATACAGCACCAGCACAAATACAGCTCAATTTAGTGCAACCCCTGCCGTATAGGTGTGTACGGCATAAAACTACATCTCCCAGCATGGCCCAAACAATGGTAAGGATATGCTGGAAGATGCTGTTTCACAAAAAAATATCATACCACCATCATCTCGCTGCAGATCATACAGTGACTACAGTGCTGATTAGAGGCAGAATAAACATTTACATTAAGTGACTCACCGGTGACATCTCAGATTCTAGTTCTTTTTCACCATCCGATCCAGACCTCTATGATGACTTCTCCCGGTCACATCCCATTTCTGCAGTTTGCTGCTCAGATGTCTTCAGCTTCTCACTTTTCCAACATTTCTACACCTATAAATAAAGATAAAGTTCTCATTATACCACACACTACGTCCCTAAATATAATAGTGCCATACACTGCACCTCTAATTATAATAGCACCATACACCGTGTCCCACACACACATCATGCCCCCTGTAGATAGAGCCCCCTGTAGATAGTGCCCCCATATAGCCCACCCCTGTATAGTGTTCCACAAAAAGCTCCCCCTATAGTGCTCCACAGATAGCCCACCCCTGTATATAGCCCCCTGTAGCTATAGCCCACCCCTGTAGATATAGCCCACCCCTGTATATAGTGCTCCACATATAGTCCACCCCTGTATATAGTGCTCCACATATAGTCCACCCCTGTATATAGTGCTGCACATATAGTCCACCCCTGTATATAGTGCTCCATAGATAGCCCACCCCTGTATATAGCCCCCCTGTAGATATAGCCCACCCCTGTATATAGTGCTCCATAGATAGCCCACCCCTGTATATAGCCCCCTGTAGATATAGCCCACCCCTGTATATAGTGCTCCATAGATAGCCCACCCCTGTATATAGCCCCCTCTGTAGATATAGCCCACCCCTGTATATAGTGCTCCATAGATAGCCCTCCCCTGTATATAGCCTCCCTGTAGATATAGCCCACCCCTGTATATAGCTCCCCTGTAGATATAGTCCACCCCTGTATATGGTGCTCCATAGATAGCCCACCCCAGTATATAGCCCCCCCTGTAGATAAAGCCCCCCCCCCGTATATAAAGCCCCCCCATAAATAAAGCCCCCCGTAGATAAAGCCCCCCTTGTAGATAAAGCCCCCCTGTAGATAAAGCCTCCCCGTAGATAAAGCCCCCCCTGTAGATAAAGCCCCCCGTAGATAAAGCCCCCCTTGTAGATAAAGCCCCACTTGTAGATAAAGCCCCCCCATAGATAAAGCCCCCCCTGTAGATAAAGCCCCCGTAAATAAGGCCCCCCCCCCATAGATAAAGCCCCCCTGTAGATAAAGCCCCCTGTAGATAAAGCCCCCCCGTAGATAAAAACCCCCCGTAGATAAAGCCCCCCTGTAGATAAAGCCCCCCGTAGATAAAGCCCCCCTTGTAGATAAAGCCCCACTAGTTAGATAAAGCCCCCCCATAGATAAAGCCCACCCCTGTAGATAAAGCCCCCCGTAGATAAAGCCCCCCCATAGATAAAGCCCCCCGTAGATAAAGCCCCCCTGTAGATAAAGCCCCCCGTAGATAAAAGTCCCCCTTGTAGATAATGCCACACACTTTTTATTACAATAAAATAAACTATTTAAACTCACCTTTATCCCGTTCCCACGCCGTCCGGCAGCCATGGAGACCTGCTCTCTTCTTGTCAGGTCTCCTGGGGGTTGAACGAAGCATCTATGAAAGGCGCTGATTGGCTGCGCAGGATGACTTTCTCTGTCACTCAGCGCCTTTCATCGACGGAAGCGCGATAGCGCTTCTCTGGTACAAAAGAGCTGAATAGCCAGGAACGGAACGTACCCGGCTATTCATTGCTTCTAATTTGTAAAGCAATTTTTCCCGATTACGGCAATACCCCATATGTGGTAATAAACTGCTGTTAAGACCTACAGCAGGGCTCAGAAATGAAGGAGCACCATTTGGATTTTTGAGCGCAGATTTTGCTGGAATGGTTGTCGGTGCCATGTCGTGTTTGCAAAGCCCTGGAGGGATGAAAACAGTGGAAATCCCCCAAAAGTGACCCCATTTCTCTGGTCAACATTTAGAATAACAGACCTGTGAGTCATAGTAAACCTGTTCCCACACCGTGCCAGTCGCCAAGCAACAAACCATCACCGTGCTTGGCACACAGCAGTGTTGTATCCATGTGAATAACAATGGTAACGTGGCTGTTTTCTTATATTGCCAGTTGTTGAAGAGGCTGTCCACTTTTTAAAATTCTCTTATGTTAGATTGAACTCATTGCTCAATGGTCCCACTACTGGGCCACCATAGGGAAAATTAACCATTACATGAAGCCCATTGATATCAGTGGGCTGTCTATGTATTGCACGGATGTACTGAGTTTTCCAGAGAGAGAGACGATTTTTGATCCAGCTAGTTGATAAAAGCCCCAAATGCGAGTCCCCCTTCTCTTAACTAAGAACGGCCTAATAGGATATTTTAAATTGGGGTTTTCTAACACCTTTAAGACATACTTAGATATTCTTTTACAACTCCCTGTGTATTTAGTCAATCACCGACTAGTGGACTGACTTACAGAAATATGGCAGTACATCACAGTGCAACATAAAGATCAATAGAGAAAATCCTTTAATAGGATTAAAAAAAATATGAAAAAATATGAAAACAAAAAAATATAGTATTAATTATAAGAAAACCAAATAGTCATAAGTTTGGTATCCCCAGAACTGTAAGAATCTGTAGAGTACATTACAGCCATGTTAAAGATGGGACCTCTGTCACTCCATTGTCTGGATTGGCAGGGTCCCAGAGATCGGACATCAGAATTGTCTGCTATGACAGCCCTAAAAAAAAACTTACGAAATATATGATTTTTTTTTTTTTTATATATATAGTGTCTTTTTGTATTAGAAATGTAAGACATACCAGTTTGTGCCAATACTAGCATTAAGGCACGCAGGATTTATATCAGAAGAGACAAAGGTCCAGACATAACAGTAAAAGATGCGTTACAAGTAATATATTAGAGCATTATTACATATCAGTATCTCAAAGAGAAGAAATAACAGATCGAACACAAAGGGAACAATTAGAAAAATTTAACCGGCGGGGTGTGTTGGCTTCTAGCAGGCTTGGGAGGATTCTAGTAGAACATTTTTATGGTGTTGTGGAGACGCACCATCTCAGGGAATGTTGTCAGGTGGTCAGTAATGTGTTGTTACCATGGAAACCGATTGTTTATTTATGTAATTCGACCGTGGTTGCAAAGTTTTGATATAAAGTTCTCTATTTCTAATCTCCGATTCAGCCATTTCTTCCAAACTATGTATTTGTTGTGCTGTTTCACTCTCTGGATAGAGAATAGAAGATTATTACAGCATATTGTATTTATAGCCGTTTTTACCTCAGTCCAGAAGGGTTGTATTTTTGGGCAAAGCTACCACATGTGAGATATTGTACCTGCATATTGTTAACATCTCCAACATCTGTCAGAGTTAGCTAAGCCCTTCTGGAATAAGAATTCAGGGGTTAAACTCCACCGAGTCATTCGCTTAAATGAGTTCTCTTGTATGCGTATATATCTAGAGATACCCTGTGAATGGGATAAAATGTAGACAATACCTGACCTAGTGAGATTTAGAGTATGTTCACACGGCTTATTTTCAGCCATTTTTCAGGCCGTAAACGCCCCGAAAAACAGCTGCAAATACGGCAGCTGAACACCTCCAAACATCTGCCCATTGATTTAAATTGGAAAAACAGCGTTTTGTTCCCACGGGCCGTTTTTTAAGCGGCCGTTTGTAAAAACGGCAGGTAAAAAAACGCCCCATAAAAAAGAAGTGCATGTCACTTCTTGGGCCGTTTTTGGAGCCGTTTTTCATTGTCTCTATAGAAAAACAGCTCCAAAAATGGCAGTAAAAAATGCATCAAAAAACACTTGATGCTTTAAAAACGTCTGAAAATCAGAGGCTGTTTTCCCTTAAAAACAGCTGCGTATTTTACGACCGTTTTACATTTGCCGTGTGAACATATCCTTAAGGCCCTTTTACACCGGCCAATTATCGGGCAAACAAGCGTTCACTGAACGGTCGCTCCCGATAATTGTCCTGTGTAAAAAGGGCAACGATCAACCGAAGAACGAGTACGCTCATTCTTCGGCTGATTGCATCGTTTTAAATGCCCAAACTATTATTGTTGTCGGTAGAACATCCCACTCTGTAGACAGGGAGACGTGCTGCCGATATAATAAAAATGTATGGTGACGAGTGATCGTAGTAACGAGTGTTCATCCGTATACATAGCACCTTGTTGATCGGCGCTCGTTTGCATGGCCCACGTCGGGTCATGTAATATCACCTTTATATTCAGCTCTTTTTCCCAGGCGTTTAAAAATGTTGGTTACTCGATTGCAGAATCCAGCAGGAGACCCCTGTAAATATATGAGAGGGTTTTCTGTGGGAATGAGGAAAGAAAGCAGAAAAATGTCAAGCCACATAGGATCTTTTATTGTTATGAGTTGGACACCTACATTTTTGCACGTGAGGTTAAAGTTTATAATTTAATACCGTGGAATTTGTAAAATAAAGTGCGGGGTGGTCAGGGTGTTGAGAGTTGTTGTTTTTTTTACATATTTTTATTAAACATTTTTATATTTATTTTACAAGAAACGTTCCTTCAGTTAACATCATTGTATCATTGTCGTATTTCCACAAACATAGAAATAGGTACAAATCTTAATCAACAGCAGAAAATATAGTAAAAGCCTCCATCTGACAGTATGCCTTTGTATCTGACCTATAAAAATTCAAAGGTATAAGACCATATCTATCCATCAATCAGGCCCTGTTCACATCTGCATCAGGGCATTCCGTGTTTCTGCTGAGGAGCAGAACAAAGGAAATGCCGGACGCAACGGTTCCATTGCAACATGGACACCGCCGGTGACCGACAGAATCCATTGACCTTAAATGGTTCCATCAGCTTTCTATCAAGGCCTCCGTCGATTTACCAGAAACAATAGTGCAGCATGCTGCGCTATTGCCTCCGGTAATTTCCTGTCGCATCTGAAACGGAGGCCCGATTGGAGCCCATTAGGCACTTGACGTGTCCAATGTGACCTCCTCAGCCTCCAAATTAATAACACACTCGGAGAACAGGTCCCTGTTATGAACAGAGACATAGTAATCATTGTCAATATATCTTATATATTAGTATTATCAGCAGACAATAGTCTCACTTTTGGAGGCTGACCAGACCAAACTAGACAAATGGCTTGATAAGAAATTATTTAGTTATCAATCCTATAAGGAAGTCTACACAAATTGAAAGGAAAAAGAAAGAAAAATCAATGCTGGAAATAAGGGGAGAAGTAAAAAAACAAACAAAATAAAAACAATATCAAGAGAAAAAGGGGAGAGCGTTACGAAGGGGAAAAAAATAATCTTTATTTTAAGAAAATGTTGCCGGTGAATATTTGCGTGTCCATATTTCTGACTCTTTTAAGGAGGTCAGGAAATAGGAGGTTTGACCAACAAATCTCTTTCCAGATGCCAGGTTGTCAAAGAGAAATGCTGCTTAATTTTTAGTTATATTTGCTTAGGAAGTATAAGAATAAAACTTTCCCACATTGCCATTTTTTCTTCCTTCCGTATAGATGTCTCCACCCAATCCTTCTCAAATAGATAAGTTAATTTCTCAAAAAAAAGTTTCCAAGAGGGTGCCCGAGGTGTTATCAACACCTGCAAGATGGATTTTTTTGCGGCAGCTGACACATAGTGCAGTAATTTTCTACTGCCTTCAATACATCAAAATTTGGTTGGGTTCATCCAACCGTGCTAGTACTGCCAACAGCCCATAACTTCCCTCTCTCCTTCCCTTGCCCATGTACAGCTCAAATGCACTATTCACTTTCCAAAATCACCTTAAACTATCTTGTCCTAGTGTGCAAAAAAAATTATCTTCCATAAAGCACTGCTATTAGCTGCAGATGGCATCTCTCCTAACCCTGACCCTCCCTTTCCTACTGCTAAGTTCAACGTCTTACCTGCCACACATAGAAACCTTGCAAATCTTATCATTCATTGTATGTCTTCTACTGTGCGCTCTGGAACTCTCAATCCGTCTGCAGCAAACGCACCTTTTATTCATGACTTAGGCCTCATGCACACTTCTGTTGGCCGTCGTACGGCCGCTAATGACGGATCCGTGAAACACCGACTGCACACAGATGGCTTCCGTGTGCAGTCCGTTATTTCAACGGAACAAATGAATGAAATGGCCGAGACTGTTCCGTCAAAAACGGACCGGCGTAGGACCTGTCCTATTTTTGTCGGAACGGCCACACGGTTTCGTTAAAACAACGGAAGTGTGCATGGCCCCATAGAAATGAATGTGTCAGTGTGCTATCCGTTAAAAAAACGGATAACACACTGAAGATATCAACTGAAGTGGGCATGAGGCCTTATTCCTTTCTAACTCGCTCCAACCTCCTGACTCTTACCTTTATGCATGACATTCCTTTCCAAGGGTATGTTCACACGCTTAAAACCCACAAAAAACGTCTGAAAATACGGAGCTGTTTTCAAGGGAAAATAGCCTCTGATTTTCAGCCATTTTTTAATTAACTAGCATTTTTTGCTGAGTTTTTTACGGCTCCAAAAATTACTCATGAAAAGACATGCACTTCTTTTTCGCGGGCGAGTCAAAAAATGCCCCGTCGGAACAGAACGCCGTTTTTCCCATTGAAATCAATGGGCAGATGTTTGGAGACGCTCTGCTACCGATTTTTCGGCTGTTTTTCATCCGTTTATGGCACAAAAAACATCTGAAAATAAGCCGTGTGAACATACCCTCACTCTCTCAACCTCCATGGCTTAACCAGTCTGCCACTGCTTCCCCTGCCACTCTATCCTATGGTGGTCATGCCCCAGACCTGAGAACAGGCATGGTGGAGGGGCAGGAATACTTCTTTCCCCACAATGCGCTTTCCACGTCATTCCCTCGATAATGTTAGTAACATTAATACCAAAAATATGAATGAATATCTTTCAATACAACCTGCTAAACTTTCTGCACATCTATTTCTGTTTTATATTTAACTTGTCAATGTATTGAAATGGAATAAATAAATTTTTTATTAGCATCGTGTTTTGAGTTTAATTTTGTGAGTGCTGCTAACAAAATGCTGTAAACACATAAAAACAGTGTAATAGTATAGAATTCTTGTCTTATCCAATCTGATCGCCACTTGGGAATCAGAAGGAAATGTTTCCCTTTGAGGGCAGATTGACTCATGCCTATGTCTTTTTATACCGTACTAACTACGTAACTATGTAAGTGTGTGGAAAGTATACAGTCTGCCTGAAAGGGCTTTCCGAGGTTGTAAACAAACTAACTATGGCCATAAAGCAATAAAGTTTTAAATATACTTACAGTAGCGACGCCCTCTAGTTGCCACACTAGTCATCGCTGAGCTTCTGTGTGTAATGATATCTTGACCATCCTGATGACACAACATTTCACTGTAGTGGATAATCACGGCCCATCGTGTTGGCATGTCATCAATAGCTTTATCGCACAAGGGCAGATCAAAAGGAATGGCAAGGAACCTGGAAAGCCAAGGCGTGGGAACATAAGGGGACCAACACTATATATTTCTATATTTTATAATCATGGCCAATTTTTTTTTTTACCCCGAAAATACCTTTTAAATTGGTTGTGTGTAGCGCCTCAAAAAAGAGACTATAGGTTTATTTCATAGAATGGATTCTTGCAAAGAAAAGCAGTAATAAATTGAGTGGTCAATTCGAGGCTGGAGACCTTTTACCGAAAGCAGGAGTTCCACCAGTATCACTTGTGGCATTTATTCGTCTCCGACCGTGTTCCAACTGTGCCTCCGTGGGTAACTTCTCCAAGAGCAATGGAGCTGCTCTCTGCTCTTGGTTGCACCCACAAATCCAGCAACACTCGCAATGTACGCCCCTGCTAGTGGTGGTCAACCACTACCTGTCACAGTATTCCCGTATTGAGCGGTTGTTCGTAATTGACACCAACAAACTAAACACACACCCAGTAATTGGTGTCTGAGAGTAATTCACAGTTTACATTGATTTGTAGACAACCTTCTTTTTAGGACCACACATAAATCACAGAATTATATCAAACAGTACAATGCTGTCTGAACTGCAGAACTGAACACAACAACGAATCTCACTTCTTCTCAACTCTAGGTGAGGTCACACAGTAATGAGGGTGGAGGGTAACTGTGAAGCTCCCCTACTCTAGGGTCTTGACTGTAGCCCACTGTATTCCTCTAGCAGGCTACTGACACAAACCTTGCTACTTTGACAGAGCACACAAAGGGTCACTTGGGCAGTATGCAAAAAATCTATTTCTTGATGTCCAGCCCCACCGTTCCTCCTCCCAGACACTGACGGCTACCGCAAGCCTACCCACGGCGTCATGACAACCTCCCTGTCTGCTAAGTGCATGGCTCAGTAAGCTGCTGCCTAGCAACACAGACGCCATCCATTGGCAGAGAGCACCATCTTCCCCTGGATGCCCTGCCATCTGCACTGACCTTTTGCTTAGTGACCCATGACAAGCTTCTGCCGCATGCCCTGACCATCAGCTATGTGACCTGCTTCGAGCCTTGCCATCTGCCCTAACCTTGTGCTATACCAGGCTAATCTGTCTATACTCCTGTTACGTTGGCTGTCACCAAGGTAGACTGTCCTGAGCGTAGCAACCTGGAGTTCCCCTGCAGCAATGTCCAGATCTCTGTACGGGAGTTTAAGAGTGAAAACCAGTGGTCGCCTTAGACTCCGCTCCCCAGATTAGCCCAACGTCAAACCCCTTGGTGACAAGTTGAGTTCACACTGCCCTCTGCTGGCCCCCTACTCTTTATTATCAGATCTTTCCAATAGATAAAGTGGATTATATTAGGGACTTGCAGGTGAAGTTTTCCTAATATATTCTTTAAAGCTACTCTACGATGAAGCTTCCCATTTAAGGTGCAGAATCAGTGTAAATTGCGCATGAACACTTTTCAATTTTTACACTGAGCAAATTTGGAACTTATACCACTGAAGTGTGAGAAAATAGATCTCTGCAAGCTGTCAGGACATTTTAATGTATTCTATACTTCCTTGTGAACTATGTAGGTAGCAGAAATCAGTTCCTCTGTTAGCACTATTAGCAGAGGACAATGGGAATCACCAAGGTTGTAAGTGAACGCCGCATGGGAATCCAATGACCTTTATGGTCACTGACCCTTGATCATCCAGATGTAGAAAAAACTCCTGGGTTGGCTACATCCAAAGACAGTGAATCCTTTACTTTTGATGCTGTATGAGGCCAAATTGAATGTTTCTCAGCCACTGAAATGGTGATTGCTGTGGACCTCGAACACTCATATGTCCTTTGACCCTTTTCTTACCTCGGGTTATCGTGCTAAAAGAAAATCCCTTCTTCCAGAGTACAGTAAATGAAGGGACCTCAAGGGCATTTTTGACGCTGTCATACTTCTTTCTTACCCTGAAAAAACCTCACTGAGACTCAGTGGTGCAGCCCGCGTTTGGTTGGAGACAAGGGAGGTATAAGGTGTCAGAAGCAGACACTCAATTCCATATGGACATGTTGGGATCTATATGTAAGAAACATACATACTGATAATGTCAAGAAAACAAGTCCCAACCAAACTTCCACATGAACCTGAGATCAGTCGTGGAAGGCAGAGGCTTTATTAGTCCACTGATCAAAACAGAAAATGGGACAGGCAAGTCACCCAACTATATTGTCCCGTAGCAAATGGATATCTTCTCTTTATTAATTCCCATACACATACTGATCAGATTTTTGTGCAGTCTTGGACCGCAAAAAATCTTTGTAGTGCATCCCTGTGTCATCAGTATTCACAGATACACAACAAAAACCAAATATTTCACCAGTAGTAGGAACCCACAAATCCGGACTGTAAAATGACTTGTCCTGAGTTTTTGCGCTCCGGATTTGCCGCCGCAGCACAGATCCGTAAATACCACGGTCATGTGCATGGGGGCCATAGAAATGAATGGGTCCGCAGCTTATGCGTAAAAATATGGATAAATTGCAAATGCACGTTTGTGTGCATAACGCCTTATGCTGTATGTCTTTTTTAAACTTTGCAACATTTTAAAAATTCCCTTAGAGCTATTTCTTTAAAAAAAAAAAAAAAAGAGTACACAGCGCCACATGGTGCAAGATAAACCTGGTGGATAGGGTAGAACAATTGTAAGGAAAAGTGATTGAGCTCACCTTTACGGGTTGTACAATTCAGGTACAACACGAATGATGTAAACATGTAAAGATTTAAAAACAGCTGCAGCTCCCCAATCCAGATGCCGGTAACGTGAAACGTAGTACCGCAATTCGATAATTGAAATAGAAGAAAATGTATGGATATACAGGAGAGCGCTAATGGTAAGTAAATAATTATCAAAGGTAGATTCCTTGATTTATTTGATATAGGCAACGCGTTTCAACACAGGACATGTGTCTTCGTCAGGCCAAGGAAGAACAAATAGTACAAAGAGACATCTTAAATACAAAGCCAAACATGATTACAAAAATTCAGAACAGCCCAAAAAAACCGCGAAAGCAGAGCTCATGGAGAGAGCAGCTGTCCGTGATGTCATCATATCAACAGATGTTGATTACCTGTAGCGCTCTCCTGTATATCCATACATTTTCTTCTATTTAAATTATTGCTTCCTATATGGCGCCATATTGATGGTGTTAAAGGGGTCTTACCATCATATACAGTTATGACAATGTGACTGTATATGCCATAAATGTCTGGTAATTTTAGGTTCAACTGCTGTGAATCCCAGCAATTCCTAAAAACATAAGGGCTGTGGTGCTCTTCAAACAACAAGCACATTTACTTCCATCAGCTGAGCTTGGTTTCACCTGAGAGACAACATGTCGCCAATTGATTATATTAGGCCGACCTAATAACTACAGAGTGAAGCAGAGAGTAGCCATCAGGAGCCTAGTGAGGTGCAACCCCATTGTTTTTATCTATAAGTGGACGTTGCAGAGGATGGACCCACACTAATGATTCATTTGTAACATTCTATAGATATGTCATCAACGTGTTGGGAAAGCCTCCTTAACCCCTTCCCCCTGCTGGCATTCTGGGCCCTAATGTCCAAGCCATTTTTTAGATTTTTCCATTGTCACATTCGAAGAGCTGTAACTTTTTTATTTTTGCGTCGGCATAGCTCTATAAGGTCTTGTTTTTTGCGGGACGACTTGCAGTTTTTATTGGTACCATTTGAGAGTAGATGCGACTTTTTGATCACTTTCTATCACATTTTTTTTAAGTCAGGATTAACAGAAAACAGCAATTTTTCCATTGTTTTTTATTTTATTTTTTACGGCGTTCACAGTGCGGGTTAAATAATGTAACAGCTTTATAGTCGGGGTCGTTACGGACGCGGCGATACCAAATATGTGTAACTTTTTTGCTTTATTGTAGTTTTTTTTAATAGTAAAGCAGTTTGTAAGGGGAAAAGCTGGGTTTTTCATTTTTTTTTTTCACTTTTTTTTTTTATTAACTTTATTAAACTTTTTTTTCTTTTTTACTAGTCCCACTAGGGGACTTCACTATCCTCCGATCGCTATTATAATACACTGCAATACTTTTGTATTGCAGTGTATTACTGCCTGTCCGTTTAAAACGGACAGGCATCTGCTAGGTCATGCCTGCGGCATGATCTAGCAGGCATTCGCTGCAGGCAGACCTGGGGGTTTTTATTAGACCCCCGGCTGCCATAGAAGACACAGACACTCGGCGATTTTATCGCCGGGTGTCAGTGAGATGAGAGGGAGCTCCCTCCCTCTCTCCAAAACCATTCAGATGCGGTGCACAATAGCATCTGAAGGGTTAAACAGGTGAGATCGATACTAATATCGATCTCACCCGGCAGAGCAGGGACGCCCCCAGCCCTCAGCTGCTTCTGGCAGCTGAGAGCAGGGAGATTTCACGGCTCCCTGCTCTGTTTACTTTATTCTACAGCAGCGACGTAGTTTGTCGGCGCTCTAGAATAAGGGTATGTGCACATACACTAATTACGTCCGTAATTGACGGACGTATTTCGGCCGCAAGTCCCGGACCGAACAATGTGCAGGGAGCCGGGCTCCTAGCATCATAGTTATGTACGACGCTAGGAGTCCCTGCCTCTCCGTGGATCTACTGTCCCGTACTGAAAACATGATTACAGTACGGGACAGTTGTCCTGCAGCGAGGAAGGGACTCCTAGCATCGTACATAACTATGATGCTAGGAGCCCGGCTCCCTGCACTGTGTTCGGTCCGGGACTTGCGGCCGAAATACGTCCGTCAATTACGGACGTATTTAGTGTGTGTGCACATACCCTAAAGCCCACTAATGACCGCCGTAAAAAGACGTATCGGCGGTCATTAAGGGGTTAAAGTGTAGCTAAACGTTTAGCAAACTTCTGACATGTCATAGTGACATGTCAGAAGTTTTGATTGGTGGGGGTCCCAGCAGCGAGACCCCCACTAATCGCTAGAACGAAGCAGCTGAAGCGCTCGTGTGAGTGCTCAGCCACTTCGTGTCTGTTCGGCTTTTTCCGGAAATGAATGAATCGGAGTACGGACTCAATAGAAAGTCTATGAGCCCGTACGGCGATACATTTATTTCCGGAAAAAGCCGAACAGAAATTAAGAGTCTGAGGAGCTCACACGAGTGCTTCAGCTGCTTCGTTCTAGCGATTGGTAGGGGTCTTAATGCTCGGACCCCCACCAATCCAAACTTCTGACATGTCACTATGACATGTCAGAAGTTTGCTAAACGTTTAGCTACACCCTAAAGGAGTATTCCCATTATAGTAAATTATGGGATATTGCTAGGATATGCCGTCACTTACTGATCGGCGGAGTCGGACTGCTGGGACCACCACCAATCCTTAGAATAAAGGTGCAGCAGCGCTAGTAGAGCTTGAATGGGGTTGTGTTGCAATTCCTTGTACAGTTGGTGACCGGAAGCACAGCTGTACAGAGAATGAGCCACAGGTCAGACCACCACGGATCATAACGTTATGCCTTATATGCCATAAAATTATGAGGGGAATACCACTTTAAGAACTGCTAAACTATTTGAACCAAGTTCATTACTGTGTATGTAATGAATGTCTCCTAAATTTCTTTTCACTTCACTCACCGTAAAGTAAAGACTAGTGGAGTATATCTACATGAGGAAGTATAAAGGTCAGGTAAAAGAACATAAGTATTATCAGGCTTAAAAAAATCAGTTCAAGGTAGAAAGATTTGTCGCATTCCTGGATTAGATATTAAATAAACACTGGGTGCCTTTTACCACAAAATGTAAATTTCCTGGAGTAATTCTCAAACCTTAGTGTGTCAGAATTTCACATTTTAGTTGAATGTCTATTTAATGGGGAACTTCAATGAATTACTTTAATATATAATGTATTTATGAGCTGTGCTTGGCTTCCATGTTATCCTCAGTATCTTACAATAGATACAGAAGGTGTCATGTCCGTGGCCGCGGGCCGTCAGGTTCACTCTCCCCCTGACGGCCGCAGCCATGGATCTGCGAGCGCTGGCCCCAGTCTCCTCCTCAGGAGACGCCAGCGCTCACATCCACTCACCTCGGCCGGGTCCCGTAGGGCCCGCTCGTGCCCGCTCTTAAAGGGGCAGCGCGCGCACCGGACTTTAATGGTTAATCAGCCGATGAGTGCCCTGGACTATAAGAGGGGCCCAGCCCCTTGCTTCGATGCCTGAGCATTGTTTGTAGTTTCCTAGTTTGTCTATGCAAATGGTCTACTAGTGTTTTCCAATTCCCAGTGTTTCCTGTATTCTGTATCCCGTGCTATCCTGGTCAAGTGCCGAGCTGTGCTGTAGTCATGCTGTGCTGTATTCTACGCCTGTCCTGCTACTCCACGCCTGACGTCTATCCGCTGCCTAGTCCCAACCAAGCCTGCCATGCTACTGTCCGAGCTGCCACAGGTACCCTATACGAACTATAGGCTTTGACCTGCGCCCTGTTGGTCAGCTGCCATACCGCCAAGGCGGTACGGCCCAGTGGGTCCACATACCCAACGTGACAGAAGGTATGAAACAGGAAGGACAAACAGCCCCCCGCTGGGGGCTCATAATGAGCGAGTCTAAAAGAGAGCAACCATGGACAATGGGCAGCAACCATCCAAAGCTCTGACTCGGCTCTTCTTAGTTGGAGCCAAAACTTTGCACAGGGTGAGTGAACAAATGGTCATTTCTTTTTTTCCACGCTACCATACTTTAACATAGGTAAGTCCGATCACCAACAAGTCTGCAGAAACAATGGTGGCATGAGATATGAGGTGGAAGAGATAATGTCATTTTTTGCATTCAGCTGTGTCAGCCATTATGATAAAAGTGACAACAGGAAGTTCAGCTATGTTGGTTGTCTCCTTTGAATTAGCATCTCAGAAACTGATGCTGAAGCTGTCTCTCTGTTTCTGATTGAATTTGTGACTGAATGAGAGTTTAAAACCTGGTTTCTTTAAAGAAGTTTTGATCGGTGAGGGTCCGAGCACTGAGATCCCCACCAATCTCTAAAACTAAGAGGTGATCAATGCGCCGCTTCGTTTCTGCTCGGCTCTGCTCAACTTTCCTCAAAAACCCGAGTGAGCTGTGTACGGACTCATTAGAAAATCTATGAGTACGTACACTGCTCGCTCAGCTTTGCGAGGAAAACCGAGTAGAAAAGCAGCAGCACAGCGCTCACCTGAGTGCTTCTTCAGCTTTGTTTTAGCGATCAGTGGAGGTCTCAGGTCTCAAACTCCCACCAATCAAAACTTTATTTTGAAAAGCCAATACTCACAACGCTCACTGCAAAAGAACACTTTAGTCTTCTTTCACATCTGCGTTAGGGCTCCGTTCAGGGGTTACGTCTGAGCTTTCAGTCAGGAGAACCCATGAACGGAACCCTGACTGAAAGAAACGGAAACCATAGGTTTCCGTTTGCATCACCATTGATTTCAATGGTGACGGATCCAGTGCAAACAATTTCCGTTTGTCTCAGTTACGCAAGGGTTCCTTCACTTTGGCAGACATCGACCGCGCTATTCATTCTGTCAAAATGACAGAATCCTTAAACAATGGGGACAAACGGAAACCATTTGCACCAGATCCGTCACACTTGAAATCAAAGGTGATGCAAACGGAAACCTATGGTTTCCGTTTGTTTGAGTCAGGGTTCCGTTCATGGGTTCCCCTGACGGAAAGCTCAGACGCAACCCATAAAGGGAGTCCCAACGCAGATGTGAACGAATCCTTAGTTGTATGCAATGCAAAAATATAAAACAAAAAGAGCAGGCACTACCTAGGGTAGCAACATCTGGGAAAACAGTTTGAGGTTATAAAGCACTTCACAAATGGTTACCAACCATCTCAGGTTGTGCAAATCCATGACATATGGAAAATAATGGAGTGCACGGTCTCGCTGGTGTCAATCAGGGAAGGACGCTACAACAGATTTGAAAAAGATTTTTGGGATCCGAAGTAGGACAATAACATCAGGGATAACAATGAAGAAAAGCAACTCCTTTCTTGTCCGGCGCTGTCTCTCAAGGAGTGATACAAGCAGATAAAAGCAACAGTCTCCTGTTGCTTTTACCTTCTTGTATCACTTCGGGAGAGACAGCACATGACCAGAATGGAGTTTCTTTTTCTTCATTTTTACCCTAGACGTAATTGTATGCATTGTGATTGTGCAGTATTTAAAGAGGCTCTGTCACCAGATTTTGCAACCCCTATCTGCTATTGCAGCAGATAGGCGCTGCAATATAGATTACAGTAACGTTTTTATTTTTAAAAAACGAGCATTTTTGGCCAAGTTATGACCATTTTTGTAATTATGCAAATAAGGCTTGCAAAAGTCCAAGTGGGTGTGTTTAAAAGTAAAAGTCCAAGTGGGTGTGTATTATGTGCGTACATCGGGGCGTTTTTAATACTTTCACTAGCTGGGCGCTGTGAAGAGAAGTAACATCCTCTTCTCTTCAGAACGCCCAGCTTCTGACAGTGCAGATCTGTGACGTCACTCACAGGTCCTGCATCGTGACGGCCACATCGGCAGCAGAGGCTACAGTTGATTCTGCAGCAGCATCAGCGTTTGCAGGTAAGATCGACTTACCTGCAAACGCTGATGCTGCTGCAGAATCAACTGTAGCCTCTGGTGCCGATGTGGCCGTCACGATGCAGGACCTGTGAGTGACGTCACAGATCTGCACTGTCAGAAGCTGGGCGTTCTGAAGAGAAGAGGATGTTACTTCTCTTCACAGCGCCCAGCTAGTGAAAGTATTAAAAACGCCCCGATGTACGCACATAATACACACCCACTTGGACTTTTACTTTTAAACACACCCACTTGGACTTTTGCAAGCCTCATTTGCATAACTACAAAAATGGTCATAACTTGGCCAAAAATGCTCGTTTTTTTAAAATAAAAACGTTACTGTAATCTACATTGCAGCGCCTATCTGCTGCAATAGCAGATAGGGGTTGCAAAATCTGGTGACAGAGCCTCTTTAAAGGGTTGGTTCAGAAGCGTCCGCTCTTTTCCAGAACTATCTCTACTCTTGAGATGTGTCTGTTATTGCTGCTCAGTCCATTTCACTTGAATGGGGTTGGGCTCTATTACCAAACACACCCCAAGGACAAGAGTGGTGCTGTTCCTAAAAAAGTTTTTATCTGTAGGAAAAGGCAGCTTTAGTAGCTTCAGTAGCAAACATGTCCTCGGGGGCGGTCAGTGTGGAGTGTTCCTGCGTGCTTCCCATCATGCAGTCCATGGGTTTGTGCAATATCCTTTATTTATAAAGCATGGTCTTTGTTTTGGGTGCAACTTGGAGCTTTAGTTGTATACTCTTATATGTATGCACAATTGTGTGCTCTTCTGTTAGGTGCTAAATATATTTATGTGCTTCTGTTTTCCAAATACTTGATCTATATGATTATCTTTTCTATAGATATCTGCATTTGTTACCACATCACAGGATGTTTATAGTATGGTAGCATATATATTGGATTATTCACGCAGCTCCTCCATACTCTCCTTTTTAACTGTGTGCTATATTGTTTTTATATTTTGATGGCCAATGTGTTATGTATATTTCAATAAAGTTTGTTTTATATTGTCATGGTACATGACTTGTGCTATGTGTGTTTCATTTTCTGGATATACTAGTAGTCTTCACAGTCTGGTATAGGTATTGATATTTGCTTTATGATTTGTGTGGACGCATTATTGTTTGGCGCATGCCAATGGTCTATACTCGTATAGGTATTCAGCAAACATGTCCTCGACCTGCAGTGTGGTCATACAGCGTATCATACAATGTCCAACCCAATACATTTCTATTGTCTGTAATATCAAAATGTTACTGCGACACACCCTCGTGTGTATCCTAATGCAAAGCTACAGTATTCATCTTGAACTAGCATTAGAATCATTGTAAGTTATCATTTTTAAGAATTTCCTAGAATTATTTCTATAGGAAAAGAACAATAGTGGAACCACATGTAAAGACTATGATTGTGGTTTTGTCATACAATTATAGTCAATGGGGTAAAAACACCACCATAAGAAAACTCTGTTACTGGCCGTTTAACCCTAGTGATGCCGCGATCAATAGCCATCGCGGCATCACATGTTGAAAAAGGGGGACTCCCTTTTGCCCCTGATTGTCAGCCCCGACAATAGCAATTGCCGAGACTGGCAGTTTTAAGGGACAGGCCTGGACCCAACAGGAGCCCCAAAATTGTCCTGAGCTAATCCCTGTTAGGGCATACCATATACACTACCGTTCAAAAGTTTTGGGTCACTTAGAAATGTCCTTATTTTTTAAAGAAAAGCACAGTTTTTTTCAATGAAGATAACATAAAATTAATCAGAAATACACTCTATACATTGTTAATGTGCTAAATGACTATTCAAATGTCTGGTTTTGAATGCAATATCTACATAGGTGTATAGAGGCCCATTTCCAGCAACCATCACTCCAGTGTTCTAATGGTACATTGTGTTTGCTAACTGTGTTAGAAGGCTAATGGATGATTAGAAAACACTTGAAAACCCTTGTGCAATTATGTTAGCACCGCTGTAAACAGTTTTGCTGTTTAGAGGAGCTATAAAACTGACCTTCCTTTGAGCTTGTTGAGAATCTGGAGCATTACATTTGTGGGTTCGATTAAACTCTCAAAATGGCTAGAAAAAGAGAGCTTTCATGTGAAACTTGACAGTCTATTCTTCTTCTTAGAAATGAAGGCTATTCCATGCGAGAAATTGCCAAGAAACTGAAGATTTCCTACAACGGTGTGTACTACTCCATTCAGGGGACAGCACAAACAGGCTCTAACCAGAGTAGAAAGAGAAGTGGGAGGCCCCGCTGCAGAACTGAGCAACAAGACAAGTACATTAGACTCTCTAGTTTGAGAAATAGACGCCTCACAGGTCCTCAACTGGCAGCATTATTAAATAGTACCCGCAAAAAGCCAGTGTCAACATCTACAGTGAAGAGGCGACTCCGGGATGCTGGCCTTCAGGGCAGAGTGGCAAAGAAAAAGCCATATCTGAGACTGGCTAATAAAAGGAAAAGATTAATATGGGCAAAAGCACACAGACATTGGACAGAGGAAGATTGGAAAAAAGTGTTATGGACAGAGGAATCGAAGTTTGAGGTGTTTGGATCACACAGAAGAACATTTGTGAGACGCAGAACAACTGAAAAGATGCTGCAAGAGTGCCTGACGCCATCTGTCAAGCATGATGGAGGTAATGTGATGGTCTGGAGTTGCTTTGGTGCTGGTAAAGTGGGAGATTTGTACAAGGTAAAAGGGATTTTGAATAAGAAAGGCTATCACTCCATTGTGCAACGCCATGCCATACTCTGTGGACAGCGCTTGATTGGAGCCAATTTCATCCTACAACAGGACAATGACCCAAAGCACACCTTCAAATTATGCAAGAACTATTTAGGGAAGAAGCCGGCAGCTGGTATTCTATCTGTAATGGAGTGGCCAGCGCAGTGACCAGATCTCAACCCCATAGAGCTGTTGTGGGAGCAGCTTGACCGTATGGTATGCAAGAAGTGCCCATCAAGCCAATCCAACTTGTGGGAGGGCCTTCTGGAAGCATGGGGTGAAATTTCTCCCGATTACCTCAGCAAATTAACAGCTAGAATGGCAAAGGTCTGCAATGCTGTCATTGCTGCAAATGGAGCATTCTTTGACGAAAGCAAAGTTTGAAGGAGAAAATTATTATTTCAAATAAAAATCAATTAAAAATCATTATTTCTAACCTTTTCAATGTCTTGACTATATTTTCTAGTCATTTTGCAACTCATTTGATAAATATAAGTGTGAGTTTTCATGGAAAACACAAAAAAGTCTGGGTGACACCAAACTTTTGAACGGTAGTGTACATAGGTTTTTTTAATGCATTATTAGGAGAAACTTGAATTTATGAGTAAATCTCCTTTATCTAAAGGAACCAAAAAATTCTATATAAAAATATATACCCCGATATGCAAAATGCAAAAATCAGGATCTCACACAGCAACGTCAGCAAAACAATAAAAAATGTTTCCCTCTCGGAATGCAGTGAGTCAAAAATGGAAAAAATGAGCTGTGTCCTGAAGGCCAAAATGACCTGCGTCCTTAAGGGGTTAAAATAAAATATGCTAAAGGGGTTAGATGCTTTGCTCACAGAGTTGCTCATGGAACATAGCGCACAACAAGATAAACATGCAGAGTGGGATTCTTTGTGCTGCAGCCTTTGGGCACCAAACTGGACAGTGTGCAGCTGTTTCCCACGAAAGAGGTCTAATTCATGGCTTAGTCTCCTGTAAGGTCATTTAATGGCTGCCAGGCTGTGGCCTAATGGCAGGGGTAGAATAGTTCCCCTACAATATGTAGCAAAAAGTAGCAGCATGTCAGCATGTAAATTACAGGGCAAAGCTATACAAGAAAATTTGCAAATAGCCAAGAGTGAAAACGTTTTTAGAAGATCAGTTTATGACATAAATACCTACAAGGAAAGTTA
The DNA here is from genome assembly GCF_050947455.1 of Rhinoderma darwinii. Lineage (NCBI taxonomy): Eukaryota > Metazoa > Chordata > Amphibia > Anura > Rhinodermatidae > Rhinoderma > Rhinoderma darwinii. Next base: position 47,231,502 of record NC_134696.1, on the reverse strand, counting down.
GAAGTAAACTCAAGTGAAATGTAAAAAAAATTCACAAAAAATGACATATATCTACAGTACAAATCCTGAAGTTCAACAATTTTTGTTCTGTAGAAGCCCCGCTGGTCCAACATGTGACCAAGAAAGTCAAAAACTCAAAGCCAAATTTTAAAATGATATAGAGAAATTCAAGAAAAGTGGTCAGGGGTCTTAAAGCAGATGTTTTGGAATCAAGCTAATGGGGGTGAAGATGACCCAGAAGATATTTATATTTCAGAGGGGTCATATAATTTTTAACTTTAATTGAATATCTTATTGGATGCATTAAATCTGCCTATTAGTCTGCATCTACTTATCTATCATCTGTCTATCATCTATCTATTTTTCTCTCGATCTTTCTGTATATCTAATATGTATCTAATATTTATTTATTTATTTATTTATTTATTTATTTATTTATCCATCTATCGATCCAAAATCTCTTTATTCACTTAGACAGTGAGGCAAGAGATAAATCACTGCATAACTAGAGAGTTCTACCTCTAGGATTGCTTTGTGCCAACATAAAATTTGGGTTAGTGGAGATTCAATATCTGTGGCCCCTGCTGTGTTTTCTCCTGCACAGAAGTGCACAAAGCCACGCACTATGTAAAAATTTGCAACAAGACTCATTGAAGCAAATGGGGATATTTTGGGAGTTCCCTGCACATCAGGTGGCCAGGAGAGTTTTTGTGCAGAGAAACGCTAGGAAAAAGTTCTTAGCTAGCACTGCGGCCCCTTCATTCTAAGGATCCATGGGGGTCATGGCTGTTGGATCCCCACCGATTAGTGAGTGCTCTAGCAGTATGCCATCACTTACTATAATGGCAAAAAAACCTTTAAATCAACTCTCTTAACCCAACCAGTGACTACAGCATTGCTGCATCAGAGTCTACCTCTAGCAGAAAAGTTGTTAAGGATTTTTACCAAGTTCTTCAAGCGGCAAATTTCTCAAATCCTGTTCTTGTAGATGTCTTCAGACTGGAGGATACCACATCCAATCTGTAAACAAATGGAGAGATGGTCAGGATTAGGAAAACGTCCGGGCTCGCTGTGCTACGCTGTTTGTGTAACACCCATAGAAGTAAATGGGAGTTATGGAAACAGCTCTCTGTACCTTTGCTTCCTGCGGATGACTCGGGCCTATCTCACATACAGCTTTAGAGGAATATACCTTCCTGCAGAGCATCTACGGCTGCTACAATGTTAGTTCTGCCAGTGAACGCAGCGCTATCTAGTACTGCAACGCACCTCTATTCCAGTGACTAAAGCTGAACTAAGGATACTGCCAGTTACTGCAGTGAAGGGGCTGTGGTGTTTCCCTACTGATAAATATTGATGGCGGGAAACCTTTTAAGAAACCATTATGTTCACAGTCACTGCTGTTCAATTGCAGTCATGTTTCTTGTTCCAAAATTGCTTCTATGATCAAAGTTTTAACTACTGCATTTTTTGACCCATTGAAGTCAAAACAGGAATAGATAACATGTGAATGAGGCCGAAACGAGTCGCAGCCGTGACCACATAGTGCCTCTCGATAAACTAGGCCAGGGTGCGTCATAATTAGCATGTGCTATAGCACTCGTTGAGGCACGTTGCTATGAGCATCTCATAAATGTTCTTTATTAAAATAGTCTGTCTAATGAGAACTTAAAGATTTAAGTAAGTAGTTTATAAAGTGACATTTCGGGCACATTTTCATACCAAAGCTATTTATTCTTTAACTCTATTTCCTCAAATTCAAGTTTAGATGGTGCTCTGTACACTCTAGGTCCTTAAAGACTATGGACACTGTTACACTTCTGCAGTTTATATGTATCGCAGTACACAGAAGCTGCAGAATGCCGCTCTAAGCTGAATCTGTCAGTGAGCTGCACTGACGGCTCGGCTGACGTCGGCTCCTGTGTGTTCCTGAGAGATTTTCTAAGCTTAGTTCTGATCAAGTCTGTATACTACAGCTGACACCCTGCTGTGCTGCTACAGCCCGGTTGCCCTGCGATGCTATGGCAACCAGGAAGCCTAACAAAGGCCTCCTGATCTGCCAGGTATGGAAGCCTATTAGGCCCTGCCAGAGGCCTGTAAAACTGACATGTATAATACTCTGCATAAGTAGTGCAGTGTATTATACCAGACATATGCCATAAGGGGGTCTAGTTTCCTAAATGGGGTCTTTAACCGCCTTCCAAGACACATAACTTTTTTATTATTTCGTCAATGGAGTGGAGTGAGAGCTTATTTTTTGTGGGAGGAGTTGGAGTTTCTATTGGCACTAGTTAAAGTTCCATATAATGTACTGGGAAACTGAAAAAAAATACTTGAGCGGTAAAAACAACAACTTAACTTTATTCTGTAGCTCAATACAATTATAGTGATAACAATTTTTTTTATATATATATATATATATATATATATATATTTTACTACTTTTCCAAAGAGAAAACTGTTAAAAAAAATAGTTTTGTTTTACCGCATTCTGAGGGCGGATTTACACGAACGTGATTTGCGTCCGTGCAACCCGCGTGAATTTCACGCGGGTCGCACGGACCTATGCAAGTCTATGGGGCAGTGCAGACTGTCCGTGATTCTTGCGCAGCGTGAGTCCGCTGCGTAAAACTCACGACAGGTTCTATATTTCGGCGTTTTCCACGCATCACGCACCCATTGAAGGCAATGGGTGCGTGAAAATCACGCGCACCACACGGAAGCACTTCCGTGGGACGCGCGTTATTCGCGCAACAGCAGTTAGAAAATGAATGAAAACAGAAAAGCACCACGTGCTTTTCTGTTTACAAACATCCAAACGGAGTGTCATAATGATGGCGGCTGCGTGAAAAGCACGCAGCTGCGCACCATATGAACATGACACGGAGCTGTTAAGTGCCTTTTGCGCACGCAAAACGCTGCGGTTTTTGCGTGCGCAAAACGCACACGCTCGTGTAAATCCGCCCTGAGAGTATTAACTTTTTTATATTGTTGTTGATTGAGAGATTTGAGGACTTATTTTTTGCAGGACGAGCTGTAGTTTTTATCGGTACCATATTTTGGTACATACAACTTTTTGATCACTTATTACATTTTGTTTTGAGAGCTAAGGTGACCAAAAACCGTGACTTTGGTGTTTTAATTTTTTTGCAAGATTAATAATCTTATATTTTAATAGTTCAGACTTTTATAGATGCAGTGATACCAATTTTGTTTATTTATTTATTTTTACATTACTTTAGAGGAAAAATGGGAAAAGGGTTTTTTTTTTAACTTTTAATATTTTTTTCACTACTGAAAACTTTATCAAACTTTTTTTAACATTTTAGTAGTCCCCACTAGAGATGAGCGAACTTATCAAAAGTTCGGTTCGGCTAGTTCGCCGAATTTCACAAAAAAGTTCGGTTCGGACCGAACTAGTTCTGACCGAACCTGTCACTTACGTGCGCCGAGCATGCTACTGTCCAGGGTGCTGATAGAGTTAATGGGCTGCACTAACTCTTTCAGCAACCTTCACAGTACATGCTCGGCGCGCGGAAAATACCATTTAAATGTAATAAAAAAATAAAAATTATACGTTCGTACTTACTTTCCTCCTGTCCGGCCTCCAGCGATGACGTTTCATCCCTTTCGCCGCTGCAGCCAATCACAGGCTGTAGTGGCGGTCACGCACGTCAGGATGACGCTTCATCCCACGTGACCGCCTCTGCAGCCAATCACAGGCTGCAGCGGCGACATGGATGAAACGTCATCGCTGGAGGCCGGACAGGAGGAAAGTAAGTATGAACGTATTATTATTATTTTTTGGCATGTATGTATGTTGGCATGTATGTATGTATGTATATCTGTGCATGTATGTTTGCATGTATGTTGGCATGTATGTATATATGTGCATGTTTGTATGTATATTTGCATGTATGTATGTATGTTTGCATGTATGTATTTTTGCATGTATGTTGTCATGTATGTATGTATGTTGTCATGTATGTATATATGTGCATGTGTGTATGTATATTTGTATGTATGTATGTATGTTTGCATGTATGTTTGCATGAATGTATGTTTGCATGTATGTATGCATGTTTGTATGTATATTTGCATGTGTGTATATATATATGTATGTATGTTGTCATGTATGTATGTATGTATGTTGTCATGTATGTATATATGTGCATGTATGTTGGCATGTATGTATATATGTGCATGTGTGTGTGTATGTATGTATATTTGCATGTATGTATGTATGTTGTCATGTATGTATGTATATATGTGCATGTATGTTTGCATGTATGTTGGCATGTATGTATACATGTGCATGTTTGTATGTATATTTGCATGTATATATGTTTGCATGTGTGTATGTATGTTTGCATGTATGTATGTTTGCATGTATGTATGTTGTCATGTATGTTTGTATGTATGTTGTCATGTATGTATGTATAGATGTGCATGTATGTATGTTTGCATGTTTTTATTTTTGCATGTATGTTTGCATGTATGTTTATATATATATGTGCATGTTTGTAATTATGTTTGCATGTATTTATGTTTGCATGTATATTTGTGCATGCTTGTATATATGTATGTATGTATCTTTGCATGTTTGTTTGTATGTATGTATGTTTTCATGTGTGTGTGTATGCATGTATGTATGATAGTTTGCATGTATATATGTGTGTATGTTTGCATGTATGTATATTTGCATGTATATATGTGCATGCTTGTATATATGTATGTATGTTTGTATATATGTATGTATATTTGTATATATGTATGTATGGCCATGTATGATACTGTCTGCTGGCGCCCTGTATCTAAGTCAACTTCACGGCAGGCTTCTATACATGGTATAACAGTCAGTATCACACATTAAACTGAATGTAAGCCTACGACATGTTTTATTTCATTATTTTTTTTTTCCACAGGTTTGGTGTTTGGACTACGTCGGTTTCGAGGACTACTTCGATGACGGTTTTTTTTCTACAATAAAATGGTTAATGAGGGTTGTGTTGGGGGTGCTTTATTTCAATAAAATATTTTATCTATATCTTTGTCTTTTTCTTTTCAAATTTTATTATTACCACTTTAGTAATGGCCGCTGTCTGAGTGACAACATCCATTACTAATGCGAGGCTTAGTGTTAGCCGGTGCAGAGGCTAACACTAACCACCATTATTACCCCGGTACCCAAAACCACCAGGGGTGCCGGGAAGAGCCAGGTACGATCCAGTACCCGACCATCTGTTGTGATGGTCGGGCCCTGGGGCGGCCGCAGGCTGGTATTATGAGGCTGGGAAGGGCCAAAAACAGTGGACCTTCCCACCCTTGTAATGCTAGGCTGCTGCTGCTGTGTTGTATCTGGCTGGTTATAAAAGTGGGGGGGACCCCACGTCATTTTTTTAAATTATTTATTTATTTACATTTTTTTTTTTAAAAAGACATGGGGTTCCACCCAATTTATCATAACCAGCCACATACAACAGTGTTATTAGCCTGGGAATGGACAAAACCAGTGGCCCTTCCCACCCATGTAATGCCAGACTGCTGCGGCCTTGTATATGGCTGGTTATTAAAAATGTGGGGGACCCGTCTATTGCTAAATTTGTTAAATTCCAAAAAAAAAACGACGTGGGGGTCCCCCCCATTTTTATAACCAGCCCGATACAACACAGCAGCAGCAGCCTAGCATTACAAGGGTGGGAAGGTCCACTGATTTTGGCCCTTCCCAGCCTCATAATACCAGCCTACGGCCGCCCCAGTACCCGACCATCACAACAGATGGTCGGGTACTGGATCGTACCAAGCTCTTCCCGGCACCCCTGGTGGTGGTGGGTACCGGGGTAATAATGGGTGGTTAGTGCTAGCCTCTGCACCGGCTAACACTAAGTACCGCCTTAATAATGGACGCTGTCAATCAGCCAACTGCCATTATCTAGGCACTAATAAAGTTTGAAAAAAAAACACAAAGACAATTCTTTTTTATTGAAATAAGAAATCCCCAACAAAACCCTCGTTAACCATTTTATTAAAATTTGAAAAAACGCAGATCTACGCAGTAGTCCAACGAATCGTAGATGTAGTCCAATCGGTACATCAAAATCTGCAACAACATAAAAAAACAGTTATCAATGTGAACAATACCAATACTTCTACTCACCTACACACATATATACACGCACACACAAACAAACAACCATACACAGACACACACATATATACACAAACACAACAAGATATACACACACACATAAACAGACAAACACACACATATACACGAACTCACACATATACAAACAAAAACACACATATCCAAACACACACACAGTTATACACACATACACGAACACATATACACAAACACATATACAAACAAAAACACACATACCCAAACACACATATACACAAACACATATACACAAACACACCCATATATACACACAAACACACACCCATATACACACATATACAAAAACACACACAAACATCTACACACAAACATATACACAAATACACCCATATATACACAAACATATACACAAAACACATATACACAAACACACCCATATATACACACACACATATAAAAACAAAAACAGACAGTCACATACCCAAACACACATATATACACAAACACACACATACACAAACACGGTTTCTTTTAAATGCTGCTGGGGAACCCGCTCGATCCACTATATAAGGCTGCGCTACAGTGCAGCATTTAAAAGAAACAGGATCCTGACCTGTCCATAGAGTTTAAGGCAGCACAGAGTATTTCAGGAGATGAGCGTGCAGATTCAGTGCTGCTGCGAACTCTGCTCTTACCATTACGTAGCTCTCAGTCTGTTACCTCTCCTCCACTCCTGTCCTCCAGAACACCTTCACATGATTGGCAAGTCACCACGTAATGGTAAGAGCAGAGTTCACAGCAGCACAGAGTATTTCAGGAGATGAGCGTGCGGATCTTGTGCGGGGTGGTGACTTGCCAATCATGTGAAGGTGTTATTGAGGACAGGAGTGGAGGAGAGGTAACAGACTGAGCTACGTAATGGTAAGAGCAGAGTTCACAGCAGCACTGAATCTGCACGCTCCTCTCCTGAAATACTCTGTGCTGCTGTGAACTCTGTTCTTACCATTACGTAGCTCAGTCTGTTACATCTCCTCCACTCCTGTCCTCTATAACACGTTCACATGATTGGCAAGTCACCACCACGCACAAGATCCGCACGCTCATCTCCTGAAATACTCTGTGCTGCTGTGAACTCTGCTCTTACCATTACGTGGTGACTTGCCAATCATGTGAAGGTGTTCTTGAGGACAGGAGTGGAGGAGAGATAACAGACTGAGAGCTACGTAATGGTAAGAGCAGAGTTCACAACAGCACTGAATCTGCACGCTCATCTCCTGAAATACTCTGTGCTGCCTTAAACTCTGTGGACAGGTCAGGATCCTGTTTCTTTTAAATGCTGCACTGTAGCGCAGCCTTATATAGTGGATCGAGCGGGTTCCCTAGCAGCATTTAAAAGAAACAGGATCCTGACCTGTCCACAGAGTTTAAGGCAGCACAGATTATTTCAGGAGATGAGCACGGGCAGCCGTTCGTTTTTCCGAGCCGTGCTCCCATCATGCACACGACCGTAAAAACACCCGTTATTGCGGGTCGTAATTACGACCCGCAATAACGGGCTCATAGACTTCTGTTACCCACGGGTACCTTTCCGTATTCTCACGGGAAGGTGCCCGTGCCGTTAAAAAAATAGAACATGTTCTATTTTTCTATTTTACGGGCCGTGCTGCTATAATTATAATGACAGCACGGTTCGCAAAAGCGGCCGGCTGCCCGTGGCCGGCCGGCCGTGCTCGTAGTTACGAGTCGTAATTACGAGCACGGCCCGTAAAATAAAAAAATAGAACATGTTCTATCTTTTTAACGGCACGGGCACCTTCCCGTGAGAAAACGGGAAGGTAACCGTGGCTAACAGAAGTCTATGGGCCCGCTATTTCGGGTCGTAATTACGACCCGTGATAACGGGTGTTTTTATGGTCGTGTGCATGAGGCCCCGTAATGACGGGTGGCTACATGTGTGCACCCGTCATTACGGCAGCGTTGCTAGGCGACGTCAGTAAGGGTATGTGCACACACACTAATTACGTCCGTAATTGACGGACGTATTTCGGCCGCAAGTACCGGACCGAACACCCTGCAGGGAGCCGGGCTCCTAGCATCATATTTATATACGATGCTAGGAGTCCCTGCCTCTCCGTGGAACTACTGTCCCGTACTGAAAACATGATTACAGTACGGGACAGTTGTCCTGCAGAGAGGCAGGGACTCCCAGCATCGTACATAAGTATGATGCTAGGAGCCCGGCTCCCTGCACTGTGTTCGGTCCGGTACTTGCGGCCGAAATACGTCCGTCATTTACGGACGTAATTAGTGTGTGTGCACATACACTAAGGGTATGTTCACACGGCGGGGGTCCGTAACGGCTGAAATTACGGGGATGTTTCAGCCTGAAAACATCCCCGTAATTTCAGCCGTACCGGCATGTGCAGGCGCATGAACGCCGCGTCAATTACGGCCGTAATTAGCGCTGCTATTCATTGGAGTCAATGAATAGCGGCTCCAATTACGGCCAAAGAAGTGACAGGTCACTTCTTCTACGCGGGCGTCTATTTACGCGCCGTCATTTGACAGCGGCGCGTAAATATACGCCTCGTGTGAACAGACAAACGTCTGCCCATTGCTTTCAATGGGCAGATGTTTGTCAGCGCTATTGAGGCGCTATTTTCAGACGTAATTCGGGGCAAAAACGCCCGAATTACGTCCGTAAATAGGCCGTGTGAACATACCCTTAATAGTCACTGTTCAGGGTGCTGAAAGAGTTAACTGATCGGCAGTAACTGTTTCAGTACCCTGGACAGTGACTACCGATCACAGTACCTGTAAAAAAAAAGACGTTCATACTTACCGAGAACTTTCTGCTTCCTCCAGTCCGGTCTCCTGGCCGTTGCCTTGGTGACGCGTCCCTCTCGACATCCGGCCCGACATTCCTTGATGACGATGCAGCCTTGTGAGCGCTGCAGCCAATCACAGGCTGCCGCGGCCTCTGCAGCCAATCACAGGCTGCAGAGGCCTCTGCAGCCAATCACAGGCTGCCGCGTCAGAAAAGGTCGGACTGGAGGAAGAAGAGGGACTCGTCAACAAGACAACGACCGGGTACGTATGAAATGCTTTTTATTTTATTTTTAATCAGCAGCCTCTTTTCTCTATCAGTGATTGATAGAGATAAGTGGCTGCCGATTTGTATAATGTTTTTGACCGGGTTCGGTCAAAACGGGTTCGGCCGAACCCGGTGAAGTTCGGATTCGCTGCGAACCGAACTTTACCGGAAGTTCGGACCGAAACCGGGTTCGGTTGTCCCGGTTCGCTCATCTCTAGTCCCCACTTTAACCAGCGATCGTTAGATCGCCGGTACAATACACTGCAATACTAATGTATTGCAATATATTGTAATTTTTACAGGCTTCTGTTAAGCCCTGCAAGAGGCAGGGCTTAACAGAGGCAGAAAGAAGGCAGACCTGTGTAATACACAGCTGACACTTGCGGCGTATGAAGCAGGCACAGCCCGCTACATACTTCACCCCCCGCACCAGGAAGTGCAGTTATGGCCAGATGCGCAAAGGAGTTAAGGACTCTGCAAATCTATAAGGGTCAGTTCACACGTTGCGTAAATACTGCAAATTTTCCACAACGGAATCCGCAGCATAATACAGTAGCAGCAAAGTGGATGAGATAGAACAAATCGTATCCACAAGCTGCGTAAATACTGAGTGGAAAAAATGCTCAGATATTGACATGTGGTGGGGAATTTCATTCCGCAGCATGTCAATTGTATTTGCATAAATGCTGCTTATTTGTTGAGGGTTATCCCCATTGAATTCAAATTGCAGTTGTTGCCTTTTTTTTGTGGCGATTCCGCCGCAAAAAACGCAACTCAGAAATGTTTTTCTCATACTTACCCAGAAGTCTGTGTTTCTTCCTCCAGGCTGGCCTCCTAGGATGATGTTTCAACCCATGTGACCGCTGCAGCCAATCACAGGCTGCAGTGGCAGATGATGTCAAAGGGTCTGGATGACGTCAGAGGGCCGACCTCCTGGGATGATGTGTCATCCCATGTGACCGCCGCTGCAGCGGTCTCCTGGTATGAAACGTCATCCCAGGAGGACGGCCTGCTAGCAGACCGGCTAAATGCTGCAGTTTTCCACAGCGGACATTATAGTAAAAAAAAACTGCACCACAGTTTGGTGCGACCTTTTACCCGGAACTCCCTGTGGCGCACAGGGCGGATACGCTGCATGCTTTTATGCAGCGTATCCACCCCGAGTGAACTGGCCCTGACGCTGCCTGGAAAACATCCTAATAAAAAGTCCACAAAACCCACAAGGTGCTCCTTCTTTTCTGAGGCCTGTGTTTAGGTCCAAAAGCATACCACAGCTACATTTTGGATATGTCTATAAACTGCAGACTTTGGGTAGTAAAGATTAAGTTACATTTCTCTGTTAACTCCTGCTGTGTTGAAAAATAAAATTAATTAAATTTTAATTACTGCAAGAAACAAAATAAAACTTTTAAATTTCACCTCGACCTTGATTTAAACCCTGTGAAACGCATAAACGGATAAGAAACTTTCTAAATGATGTTTTAAATACTGGGTGAGCCATTTATATGGATACACCTAAATAAAATGGGAATGGTTGGTGATATTAACTTCCTGTTTGTGGCACATTGGTATATGGGAGGGGGGAAACTTTTCAAGCTGGGTGTTGGCCATTTTGAAGTTGGCCATTTTGTATCCAACTTTAGTTTTTTCAATGGGAAGAGGGTCATGTGACACATCAAACTTATCGAGAATTTCACAAGAAAAACAATGGTGTGCTTGGTTTTGACGTTACTTTATTCTTTCATGAGTTATTTACAAGCTTCTCTTTGTTTACAGCCATTGACATATCGCAGAGGTTAACACGTGAGGAGCGGATAGAAATTGTGTTGATGTCTGGTGAATGCAGTACCCGGGTCATTGCAGCAGATTTCAATGCAAGACACCCTACGAGACCACCCATCTCCCATGCTACAGTTTGCAAACTGCTTGCCAAGTTTCGTGAAACTGGTTCAGTGTGGATTTGCCCAAATGTGGACGCATGAAAACTGTCACTAATGAAGAAACATCAGTGGCTGTCCTAGCTTCATTCAGCAAGAGCCCACAGCGTAGCACTCGCCGCATGTCACTGGAGAGTGGCATCAGTCGAACATCCCTTCGGCGGATATTAGCTACTCACAAATGGCACCCTTACAAACTCCAGCTGCTGCAGCATCTCAACGAGGATGACCCAGATTGGCGCACTGAATTTGCAGAATGGGCAAAACAAAAATTGGAACAGGACCCTCAGTTTACACAGAACATTTTGTTCAGTGATGAGGCAAACTTTTATGTGAATGGTGAAGTTAACAAACAAAACCACCACTATTGGTCTGACACTAACCCACATTGGATAGATCCCTCCAAGACTGTTGGAACACAAAAATTGATGGTATGGTGTGGTACATGGGGTACAAAGATAGTGGGGCCATTCTTCATCAATGGAAACCTCAAGGCCACGGGATATCTGAAATTGCTACATGATGATGTGTTTCCCTCTTTATGCACTGAAGCTGGCACGTTCCCTGAGTTTTTCCGGCAAGATGGTGCACCACCACATTATGGGTGTCAGGTCCGAGCATTCCTTGATGAACAGTTTCATGGAAAGTGGATTGGTCGTCGTGGGCCTGTTGAATGGCCCCCTAGGTCTCCCGATCTGACCCCTTAGACTTTTATCTTTGGGGTCATCTGAAGGCAATTGTCTATGCTGTGAAGATGCGAGATGTGCAGCAACTGAAATTACGGATACTGGAAGCATGTGCTAGCATTTCTTCTGCGGTGTTGCTATCAGTGTGTGAAGAGTGGGAGAAGAGGGTTGCATTGACAATCCAACAAAATGGCAGCACTTTGAACACATTTTATAAGTGGTCAGAAACGTGTAAATAACTCATGAAAGAATAAAGTAACATTAAAACCAAGCACACCATTGTTTTTCTTGTGAAATTCTCGATAAGTTTGATGTGTCACATGACCCTCTTCCCATTGAAAAAACTAAAGTTGGATACAAAATGGCCGACTTCAAAATGGCGCCATGGTCAACACCCAGCTTGAAAAGTTTCCCCCCTCCCATATACTAATGTGCCACAAACAGGAAGTTAATATCACCAACCATTCCCATTTTATTTAGGTGTATCCATATAAATGGCTCACCCTGTACTCTGCACATAATATTGATAATACTAAGAGTTCTCTGCTATTGACTAGTGATATTCTTAAAGGGAAACTCCATTGTAGGTATTCATTATCAAGTCATTTTTGTACTGCGGTATCACCCACGTTCAGTACAAAACATATCAATATCACTTATGTACCAGATGCCAAGGAGATGCCCGGATGCTAAAACCCAGTAAAAACTAACCCCTAGACTCTGTCAGCTGCAATAACAGACACAACCCCAAGCAGACATTTTTTCTAATCTTAAAAAGATTGACTTTTTTTACGTTTGCTTCACATTGATGACAAAAGGCAATGAAACTATAAACGGTATTATTTATTTATAAATAATAAGTAAATAAGTTCCTTAAATAAGTTCCTTACAAAAAATTCACAAGAATGTGTCGTGAATCAAGATCGCTTTAAAGAACCTTAACAAACTGTAGGGCCATTTTGGATAGCAAAATGACAAAAACAATGATGGAAACCCGACAAAACCCATTAACCCCTTCAGGACTGAGCTTGTTTTGCCTTGAGGACAAAGCCGATTTTTTCAAATCTGACATGTGTCAATTTATGTGGTAATAACTTTGGAATGCATTGACCTATCCAAGCGATTCTGAGATTGTTTTCTCCTAACATATTGTACTTTATGTTAGTGGAAAAATTTGGTCGATAAATTCTGTGTTTATTTGTGAAAAACACCAACATTTTGGTAAAATTTGCAAAAATTGGCATTTTACTAAATTTATATGTATAGTAATACCACACAAAATAGTTACTAGTTAACATTTCCCATATGTCTACTTTATGTTTGCATCGTTTTTTGAACATTCTTAAATTTTTCTAGGACGTTACAAGGCTTAGAACTTTAGCAGTAATTTCTCATATTTCAAAGAAATTTCAAAAGGCTATTTTTTAGGGACCAGTTCAGTTCTGAAATGGCTTTGAGGGCCTTATATATTAGATAGATCCCATAAATTACCATAAAAACTGTACCCCTCAAAGTATTCAAAACAGCACTCAGAAAGTTTCTTAACCTTTTAGGCGTTTCACAGGAATTAAAGCAAAGTAGAGGGGAGATTTGCAAAATTCATATGTAATAAAAAAAATTCTGTAACACAGAAAGTTTTACCAGAGAAACAAAACTCAATATTTATTGCCCAGATTCTGCAGTTTTTAGAAATACCCCACAAAAACAGGCTGAGAAGCAAAGAAGCACATAATATATTTTGGGGCCTCCTTTTTTAGAATATATTTTAGGCACCATGTCAGGTTTGAAGAGGTCTTGTGGTGCCAAAACAGTGGAAATCCCCCAAAAGTGACCCCGTTTTGGAAACTACACCCCTCAAGGAATTTATCTAGGGTTATAGTTAGCATCTGGACCCCACAGGCCTTTTGCTATATTTATTGGAGTGGAGATGAAAATCAAAGTTTTTTCTGAAAAAAATTAGGATATTTTTAATTTTTACAAGGAAAAAAGAATAAAAAGCACCACAAAATTTGTAAATCAAATTCTCCCGATTACGGCAATACCGCATATGTGGTAATAAACTGCTGTTTGGACCCACAGCAGGGTTAGAAGGGAAGGAGCGCCATTTGGCTTTTGGAGCTCAAATTTTTAAGTAATCTATCTAGGGGTATAGTGAGCATTTAGACCCCACAGGTCTTTTGCAGAATTTATTAGAATTCGGCCGTGAAAATGAATATCAAAATTTTTTTCCACTAAAATGTTGCATTTTTTCATTTTCACAAAGGATAAATTAGGAGGAAAAAGCACCCCAACATTTGTAAGGCACTTTCTCCTGAGTTATACCCCACCTGTGGTCATAAATGTGTTTTTCATTAGAAATTAATTATCCCTTTCAGGACTGACCATTTTTGCTTTTTTATTTTCGTTTTTCCCTCTTCGCTTTCCAGGTGCCATAACGTTTTTTCTTTTTCCGTTAATAGAGTGGTATGAGGGCTAACTTTTTGCAGGACGACCTGTAGTTTCTATTGGCGCCATTTAAAGTACCATTTAATGTACTGGAAAACTGAAAATAAAATTCTTTGCAGGCTGAAATTGTAAAAAACTGCGATTCACCTATTGTTTTTTGTGTTTCGTTTTTACAGCTTTCGCCGTGAAGTAAAAACAACAACTTAAATTATTTCTGCGACTTAATATGATTGCGGTGATATAAAATGTATATAGTTTTTTTAATATTTTACTACTTTTACAAAGTAAAAACTATTTGTTACAAAAAAATAGTTTTGTTTCACCGCATTCCGAGAGGCATAACTTTTTATATTCTTTGGTCAATTGAGAGAAGCTTATTTTTGCAGGACCAGCTGTAGTTTTTATTGGTAGCATTTTTTGGTGCATACAACTTTTTGATCACTTTTTATTACGTTTTATTTGAGAGCTAAGGTAACCAAAAAAGCAAAATACTGAGATTTTGGTGTTTTAAAATCTTTCTTTTTTAAGGAATTGACTGTGAACTTTCACGGTGGCGTTCAGCGTGCGAGTTAAATAATGGTATATTGTAATAGTTTAGACTTACCGACGCAGCGATACCAATTTTGTTTATTTTTACATTGCTTTAGAGGAAAGATGGGAAAAAGGTGTTTTTTTTTACATTTATTGGACATTTAATTTTTTTCACTAATAATAACTTGATTTTTTTTACACATTTTATTAGTCCCCCTAAGGGACTTGAACCCGCGATCATTAGATTGCTGGTACAATACACTGCAATACTAGTATTGCGGTATATAGACATTTTTACAGGCTTCTGTAAGGGTATGTGCACACATAGTGTTTTCAGTTGTTTTTCAGGGTGTAAACGTTTCGCAAAACGGCTGAAAAATTGGAAGCAGAATGCCTACAAACATCTGCCCATTAATTTCAATGGGAAATATGTCATTCTGTTCCGAAGGGGGTTTTTTTACACCTCGTTTTCCAAAAACGGCACGTAAAAAGACACCCGTGAAAAAGAAGTGCATGTCACTTCTTGGGATGTTTTTGGAGCCGTTTTTCATTGATTCTATAGAAAAACAGCCCAAAAAACGGGCGTAAAAAAACGCCACAAAAATCGCGAGTGGCTTAAAAAAATCTGAAAATCAGGAGCTGTTTTCCCTTGAAAACAGCTCCGTATTTTCAGAAGTTTTTGATTTAGTGTGTGCACATACCATAACAGCGTGATCTGTGTTCCTGTCCAGTAGTTTCGGGTGGCAGCTGTAATACAGCGCGTGAGCCCGCTCAATACATCACCCCCCGCACCACGACATGCTATTAAGTCGTATTGCACGAAGGGGTTAATGCGCAGTGGATGGTGCAAAGTTCAAATTAAAATTTTACACTGGTATGCCATTTTAGAGCACAATATGTTGTGCCCAGTTTGTGCCACTGAAGACAAATACCTCATAAAATGTTAGTCGTGTTCTCCCGGGTATGGCGATGCCAGATCTGTAATCGTAAACTGCTGTTTGGGCACGCTGCAGGGCTGAGATGGGAGGGAGCGCCATTTGGCTTTTGGAGCGCAGATTTTGCTTGGTAACTGTTCTGTTTGGGGTTTTTACTGGTAATTCAGTTTATAATGTGGGGACGTATGTAAGCTGTATAAATAATGGGGTAAATAAATATTTCACAGATATGTGGACGGTGTCGCACTGATAAATGGTGCCCGATCTTATCCGCTTTTGGAACACTGTACATTTTGCATCGCCATATTCTGAGAGCCAGAACTTTTTACGTTTTTCTCCACCGGAGGGCTTATTTGTTGTGGGACAATCTGTAGTTTTCATTGGTACAATTTTGGGGTACACGCAATTTTTCTAACCCTTTTCATTCCATTTTTTGGCAAACAAGGTAACCAAAAACCATCAACTCTGACAATGTTTTTTATTCTTTTTTTTTTTTTTTTTTTACTGCGTTCACCCTGGGCTATAAATGACAAAAAAAAATTATTCTTCTATGCGATTACGCCAATACCATATGTATATAGTTTTTTTTTTATGTTTTGCAGCGTTTGCGCAATAAAATCACTTTTCAGTCAAAAAAGCTGTGTAAGGGCTTGGGGGTTTTTTTGCGGGACAGGTTGTAGTTTTTATTGGTTCTATATTGGCGTACATGCGACTTTTTGTTCACTTTTTATTCTATATTTTGGGAGGGGTGGTGATCAAAAAATAGTGATTCCGGAATTGTTTTTGACTTTTTTTTTTGCGAAGTTTACCTTGCGGGAGAGGCCATTGTCTGTCATTGTCTGCCTTAAACGCCCTGAAAAATGACTGAAAATACGGGGGCTGAATACCTCCAAGCATCTGCCCATTGATTTGAATGGGAAAAACTGCGTTTCGTTCCCCATAGGGCGTTTTTTTAGGAGGCCATATGTAAAAACGGCGCGTAAAAAAACGCCCTGTAAAAAAATGTACATGCACGCTTTAAAAACGTCTGAAAAACAGAGGCTGCTTTCCTTTGAAAACACCTCCGTATTTTACAGCCGTTTTTAGTTTGCCGTATGAACATACCCTTAGGGTATGTTCACACGGCCTATTTACGGACGTAATTCGGGCGTTTTGGCCCCGAATTACGTC